>NW_027513838.1:84812-129615 GCF_048772815.1 Callospermophilus lateralis | reverse complement strand
ACTACAAACCATGTTGGATTTAGAGTTCGAAATTCATCTATCTGTATAGGAGAGAACAGAGTGAAACCTAAATATAAAAACTTCTACTGTAGGCGAACCCTTAAACCTAGAAGAACAAAATTTGGTGAGCCAAGTGGAGTTTGTGTACTGATCATTACCACCAAGTAACCTCAAGATTGGGTGAAAAAATATTTCCTGGTATTTCGGAAATTCGTAATTTCTTTGAAGCTTGGCAACCCCTCTCAATGAAAGTGCTTTTCCACAGTCTGAGCCTAGGGCTACTTGAAGATTAAACAAACCATAGAGACAAAACTGAGAACTCCTTTATTTTGTCAAGTTTCAAAGAGCTACTACAAACCGTGTTTTATTTAGTGTTCCAAATTCATCTTTCTATATAGGAGAGAACAGAGGGTAACCTATATATAAAAACTGCTACTGTAGACGAACGCTTCAACCTAGAAGAACAAAATTTGGGGAGCCAAATTGGATTTGTGTACTGATCATTACACCAAGTATCATCAAGATTGGGTGAAAAAATATTTGCTGGTATTTCGGAAATTCGTTATTTCTTAGAAGCTTGGCAACCCCTCTCAATGAAAGTGCTTTTCCACAGTCTGTGATTAGGGCTACTTGAAGAGGAAACAAACCATACAGACAAAACTGAGAACTCCTTTATTTTGTCAAGTTTCAAAGAGCTACTACAATCCATGTTGGATTTAGAGTTCCAAATTCATCTGTCTATACAGGAGAGAACAGAGAGAAACCTAAATATAAAAACTGCTACTGTAGACGAACGCTTCAACCTAGAAGAACAAAATTTGGTGAGCCAAGTGGGATTGGTGTACTGATCATTACCACCAAGTATCATCAAGATTGGGTGAAAACGTATTTGCTGGTATTTCGGAAACTCGTTATTTCTTAGAAGCTTGGCAACCCCTCTCAATGAAAGTGCTTTTCCACAGTCTGTGCCTAGGGCTACTTGAAGAGGAAACAAACCATAGAGACAAAACTGAGAACTCCTTTATTTTGACAAGTTTCAAAAAGCTACTACAATCCATGTTGGATTTAGAGTTCCATATTCATCTATCTATATAGGAGAGAACAGAGAGAAACCTAAATATAAAAACTGCTACTGTAGACGAACCCTTCAACCTAGAAGAACAAAATTTGGGGAGCCAAGTGGGATTTGTGTACTGATCATTACCACCAAGTATCATCAAGATTGGGTGAAAAAATATTTGCTGGTATTTCGGAAACTCGTTATTTCTTAGAAGCTTTGCAACCCCTCTCAATTAAAGTGCTTTTCCACAGTCTGTGCCTAGGGCTACCTGAAGAGGAAACAAACCATAGGGACAAAACTCTGAACTCCTTTATTTTGTCAAGTTTCAAAGAGCTACTAAAAACCATGTTGGATTTAGAATTCCAAATTCATATATCTCTATAGGAGAGAACAGAGGGAAACCTAAATATAAAAACTGATACTGTAGACGAACACTTCAACCTAGAAGAACAAAATTTGGTGAGCCAAGTGGGATTGGTGTACTGATCATTATCACAAAGTATCATCAAGATTGTTTGAAAAAATATTTGCTGGTATTTCGGAAACTCTTCATTTCTTAGAAGCTTGGCAACCCCTCTCAATGAAAGTGCTTCTCCACAGTCTGTGCCTAGGGCTCCTTGAAGATTAAGCAAAACACAGAGACAAAAGTAAGAACTCCTTTATTTTGTCAAGTTTCAAAGAGCTACTACAAACCATGTTTTATTTGGAGTTCCAAATTCATCTATCTAAATAGGAGAGAACAGAGGGAAGCCTAAATATAAAAACTGCTACTGTAGACGAAAGCTTCAAACTAGAAGAACAAAATTTGGTGAGCCAAGTGGGATAAGTTTCCTGATCATTGCCACCAAGTATCATCAAGATTGGGTGAAAAAATATTTGCTGGTATTTCAGACACTCGTAATATCTTAGAAGCTTGGCAACCCCTCTCAATGAAAGTGCTTTTCCACAGTTTGTGACTAGGGCTACTGGAAGAGGAAAAATAGCCATAGAGACAAAACTGAGAACTCCTTTATTTTGTCAAGTTTCAAAGAGCTACTAAAAACCATGTTGGATTTAGAGTTCCAAATTAATCTATCTAAATAGGAGAGAACAGAAGGTAACCTAAATATAAAAACTGCTACTGTAGACGAAAGTTTCAAACTAGAAGAACAAAATTTGGTGAGCCAAGTGGGACTTGTGTACTGATCATTACCACCAAGTATCATCAAGATTGGGTGAAAAAATATTTGCTGGTATTTCGGAAACTCGTTATTTCTTAGAAGCTTGGCAACCCCTCTCAATGAAAGTGCTTTTCCACAGTCTGTGCCTAGGGCTACTTGAAGAGGAAACAAACCATAGAGACAAAACTGAGAACTCCTTTATTTTGTCAAGTTTCAAGAGCTACTACAAACCATGTTGGATTGAGAGTTCCAAATTCATCTATCTATATATCAGAGAACAGAGTGAAACCTAAATATAAAAACTGCTACTGTAGACGAACGCTTCAACCTAGGAGAACAAAATTTGGTGAGCCAAGTGGGATTTGTGTACTGATCATTACCACCAAGTATCATCAAGATTGGGTGAAAAAATATTTGCTGGTATTTCGGAAACTCGTTATTACTTAGAAGCTTGGCAACCCCTCTCAATTAAAGTGCTTTTCCACAGTCAGTGCCTAGGGCTACTTGAAGAGGAAACAAACCATAAAGACAAAACTGAGAACTCCTTTATTTTGACAAGTTTCAAAGAGCTACTACAATCCATGTTGGATTTAGAGTTCCAAATTCATCTATCTATATAGGAGAGAACAGAGAGAAACCTAAATATAAAAACTTCTACTGTAGACGAACCCTTCAAACTAGAAGAACAAAATTTGGTGAGCCAAGTGGGATTTGTGTACTGATCATTACCACCAAGTATCATCAAGATTGGGTGAAAAAATATTTGCTGGTATTTCAGAAACACGTTATTTCTTAGAAGCTTGGCAACCAATCTCAGTGAAAGTGCTTTTCCACAGTCTGTGCCTAGGGCTACATGAAGAGGAAACAAACCATAGGGACAAAACTGAGAACTCCTTTATTTTGTCAAGTTTCAAAGAGCTACTAAAAACCATGTTGGATTTAGAATTCCAAATTCATCTATCTGTATAGGAGAGAACAGAGGGAAACCTAAATATAAAAACTGCTACTGTAGACGAACGCTTCAATCTAGAAGAACAAAATATGGTGAGCCAAGTGGGATTTGTGTACTGATCATTAGCACCAATTATCATCAAGATTGGGTGAAAAAATATTTGCTGGTATTTCGGAAACTCGTTATTTCTTAGAAGCTTGGCAACCCCTCTCAATGAAAGTGCTTTTCCACAGTCTGTGCCTAGGGCTCCTTGAAGATTAAACAAACCACAGAGACAAAAGTAAGAACTCCTTTATTTTGTCAAGTTTCAAAGAGCTACTACAAACCATGATTTATTTGGAGTTCCAAATTCATCTATCTAAATATTAGAGAACAGAGGGAAACCTAATTATAACAACTGCTACTGTAGACGAACGCTTCAACCTAGAAGAACAAAATTTGGTGAGCCAAGTGGGACTTGTGTACTGATCATTACCACCAAGTATCATCAAGATTGGGTGAAAAAATATTTGCTGGTATTTCGGAAACTCGTTATTTCTTAGAAGTTGGGCAACCTCTCTCAATGAAAGTGCTTTTCCACAGTCTGTGCCTAGGGCTACTTGAAGAGGAAACAAACCATAGAGACAAAAGTGAGAACTCCTTTATTTTGTCAAGTTTCAAAGAGCTACTACAAACCATGTTGGATTTAGAGTTCCAAATTCATCCATCTATATAGGAGAGAAGAGAGGGAAACCTAAATATAAAAACTGCTACTGTAGACGAACGCTTCAACCTAGAAGAACAAAATTTGGTGAGCCAAGTGGGATTTGCGTACTGATCATTAGCAACAAGTATCACCAAGATTCGGTGAAAAAATATTTGCTGGTATTTCGGAAACTCGTTATTTCTTAGAAGCTTGGCAACCCCTCTCAATGAAAGTGCTTTTCCACAGTCTGTGCATAGGGCTACTTGAAGAGGAAACAAACCATAGAGACAAAACTGAGAACTCCTTTATTTTGTCAAGTTTCAAAGAGCTACTACAAACCATGTTGGATTTAGAGTTCCAAATTCATCTATCTATATATGAGAAAACAGAGGGAAACCTAAATATAAAAACTGCTACTGTAGACGAACGCTTCAACCTAGAAGAACAAAATTTGGTGAGCCAAGTGGGATTTGTGTACTGATCATTACCACCAAGTATCATCAAGATTGGGTGAAAAAATATTTGCTGGTATTTCGGAAACACGTTATTTCTTAGAAGCTTGGCAACCAATCTCAGTGAAAGTGCTTTTCCACAGTCTGTGCCTAGGGCTACATGAAGAGGAAACAAACCATAGGGACAAAACTGAGAACTCCTTTATTTTGTCAAGTTTCAAAGAGCTACTAAAAACCATGTTGGATTTAGAATTCCAAATTCATCTATCTGTATAGGAGAGAACAGAGGGAAACCTAAATATAAAAACTGCTACTGTAGACGAACGCTTCAATCTAGAAGAACAAAATATGGTGAGCCAAGTGGGATTTGTGTACTGATCATTAGCACCAATTATCATCAAGATTGGGTGAAAAAATATTTGCTGGTATTTCGGAAACTCGTTATTTCTTAGAAGCTTGGCAACCCCTCTCAATGAAAGTGCTTTTCCACAGTCTGTGCCTAGGGCTCCTTGAAGATTAAACAAACCACAGAGACAAAAGTAAGAACTCCTTTATTTTGTCAAGTTTCAAAGAGCTACTACAAACCATGATTTATTTGGAGTTCCAAATTCATCTATCTAAATATTAGAGAACAGAGGGAAACCTAATTATAACAACTGCTACTGTAGACGAACGCTTCAACCTAGAAGAACAAAATTTGGTGAGCCAAGTGGGACTTGTGTACTGATCATTACCACCAAGTATCATCAAGATTGGGTGAAAAAATATTTGCTGGTATTTCGGAAACTCGTTATTTCTTAGAAGTTGGGCAACCTCTCTCAATGAAAGTGCTTTTCCACAGTCTGTGCCTAGGGCTACTTGAAGAGGAAACAAACCATAGAGACAAAAGTGAGAACTCCTTTATTTTGTCAAGTTTCAAAGAGCTACTACAAACCATGTTGGATTTAGAGTTCCAAATTCATCCATCTATATAGGAGAGAAGAGAGGGAAACCTAAATATAAAAACTGCTACTGTAGACGAACGCTTCAACCTAGAAGAACAAAATTTGGTGAGCCAAGTGGGATTTGCGTACTGATCATTAGCAACAAGTATCACCAAGATTCGGTGAAAAAATATTTGCTGGTATTTCGGAAACTCGTTATTTCTTAGAAGCTTGGCAACCCCTCTCAATGAAAGTGCTTTTCCACAGTCTGTGCATAGGGCTACTTGAAGAGGAAACAAACCATAGAGACAAAACTGAGAACTCCTTTATTTTGTCAAGTTTCAAAGAGCTACTACAAACCATGTTGGATTTAGAGTTCCAAATTCATCTATCTATATATGAGAAAACAGAGGGAAACCTAAATATAAAAACTGCTACTGTAGACGAACGCTTCAACCTAGAAGAACAAAATTTGGTGAGCCAAGTGGGATTTGTGTACTGATCATTAGCACCAAGTATCTTCAAGATTGGGTGAAAAAATATTTGCTGGTATTTCGGGAACTCGTTATTTCTTAGAAGCTTGGCAACCCCTCCAATGAAAGTGCTTTTCCACAGTCTGTGCGTAGGGCTACTTGAAGAGGAAACAAACCATAGAGACAAAACTAGGAACTCCTTTATTTTTTCAAGTTTCAAAGAGCTACTACAAACCATGTTGGATTTAGAGTTCAAATTCATCTATCTGAATAGGAGAGAACAGAGGGAAACCTAAATATAAAAACTGCCACTGTAAACGAACGCTTCAACCTAGAAGAACAAAATTTGGTGAGTCAAGTGGGAATTTTGTAACGATCATTGCCACCAAGTATCATGAAGATTGGGTGAAAAAATATTTGCTGGTATTTCGGAAACTCGTTATTTCTTGGAAGTTTGGCAACCACTTTCAATGAAAGTGCTTTCCCAGAGTCTGTGCCTAGGGCTACTTAAAGTGGAAACAAACCATAGAGACAAAACTGAGAACTCCTTTATTTTGTCAAGTTTCAAAGAGCTACTACAAACCGTGTTTTATTTAGTGTTCCAAATTCATCTTTCTATACAGGAGAGAACAGAGAGAAACCTAAATATAAAAACTGCTCCTGTAGACGAACGTTTCAACCTAGAAGAACAAAATTTGGTGAGCCAAGTAGGAATGGTGTACTGATCATTACCACCAAGTATCATCAAGATTGGGTGAAAAAGTATTTGCTGGTATTTCGGAAACTCGTTATTTCTTAGAAGCTTGGCAACCCCTCTCAATGTAAGTGCTTTTCCACAGTCTGTGCCTAGGGCTACCTGAAGAGGAAACAAACCATAGGGACAAAACTGAGAACTCCTTTATTTTGTCAAGTTTCAAAGAGCTACTAAAAACCATGTTTGATTTAGAGTTCCAAATTCATCTATCTATATATGAGAGAAAAGAGTGAAACGTAAATGTAAAAACTGCTACTGTAGACGAACCCTTCAACCTAGGAGAACAAAATTTGGTGAACCAAGTGGGATTAGTGTACTGATCATTACCACCAAGTATCATCAAGATTGGGTGAAAAAATATTTGCTGGTATTTCGGAAACTCTTTATTTCTTAGAAGCTTGGCAACCCCTCTCAATGAAAGTGCTTTTCCACAGTCAGTGCCTAGGGCTAATTGAAGATTAAACAAAAAATAGAGACAAAACTGAGAACTTCTTTATTTTGTCAAGTTTCAAAGAGCTACTACAAACCGTGTTTTATTTAGTGTTCCAAATTCATCTTTCTATATAGGAGAGAACAGAGGGAAACCTATATATAAAAACTGCTACTGTAGACGAACGCTTCAACCTAGAAGAACAAAATTTGGTGATCCAAGTGGGATTTTTGTACTGATCATTAACACCAAGTATCATCAAGATTGGGTGAAAAAATATTTGCTGGTATTTCGGAAATTCGTTATTTCTTAGAAGCTTTGCAACCCCTCTCAATGAAAGTGCTTTTCCACAGTCTGTGATTAGGGCTACTTGAAGAGGAAACAAACCATAGAGACAAAACTGAGAACTCCTTTATTTTGTCAAGTTTCAAAGAGCTACTAAAATCCATGTTGGATTTAGAGTTCCAAATTCATCTATCTATACAGGAGAGAACAGAGAGAAACCTAAATATAAAAACTGCTACTGTAGACGAACGCTTCAAACTAGAAGAACAAAATTTGGTGAGCCAAGTGGGATTGGTGTACTGATCATTACCACCAAGTATCATCAAGATTGGGTGAAAAAGTATTTGCTGGTATTTCGGAAACTCGTTATTTCTTAGAAGCTTGGCAACCCCTCTCAATGAAAGTGCTTTTCCACAGTCTGTGCCTAGGGCTACTTGAAGAGGAAACAAACCATAGAGACAAAACTGAGAACTCCTTTATTTTGACAAGTTTCAAAGAGCTACTACAATCCATGTTGGATTTAGAGTTCCATATTCATCTATCTATATAGGAGAGAACAGAGAGAAACCTAATTATAAAAACTGCTACTGTAGACGAACCCTTCAACCTAGAAGAACAAAATTTGGTGAGCCAAGTGGGATTTGTGTACTGATCATTAGCAACAAGTATCATGAAGATTGGGTGAAAAAATATTTGCTGGTATTTCGGAAACTCGATATTTCTTAGAAGCTTGGCAACCCCTCTCAATGAAAGTGCTTTTCCACAGTCTGTGCCTAGGGCTACTTGAAGAGGAAACAAACCATAGAGATAAAACTGAGAACTCCTTTATTTTGTCAAGTTTCAAAGAGCTACTCCAAACCATGTTGGATTTAGAGTTCCAAATTCATCTATCTATATATGAGAGAACAGAGTGAAACCTAAATATAAAAACTGCTACTGTAGACGAACGCTTCAACATAGGAGAACAAAATTTGCTGAGCCAAGTGGGATTTGTGTACTGATATTTACGACCAAGTATCATCAAGATTGGGTGAAAAAATATTTGCTGGTATTTCGGAAACTCGTTATTTCTTAGAAGCTTGGCAACCCCTCTCAATTAAAGTGCTTTTCCACAGTCTGTGCCTAGGGCTACTTGAAGAGGAAACAAACCATAGAGACAAAACTGAGAACTCCTTTATTTTGACAAGTTTCAAAGAGCTACTACAATCCATGTTGGATTTAGAGTTCCAAATTCATCTATCTATATAGGAGAGAACAGAGAGAAACCTAAATATAAAAACTTCTACTGTAGACGAACCCTTCAACCTAGAAGAACAAAATTTGGTGAGCCAAGTGGGATTTGTGTACTGATCATTACCACCAAGTATCATCAAGATTGGGTGAAAAAATATTTGCTGGTATTTCGGAAACTCGTTATTTCTTAGAAGCTTGGCAACCAATCTCAGTGAAAGTGCTTTTCGACAGTCTGTGCCTAGGGCTACCTGAAGAGGAAACAAACCATAGGGAAAAAACTGAGAAATCCTTTATTTTGTCAAGTTTCAAAGAGCTACTACAAACCATGTTGGATTTAGAGTTCCAAATTCATCTATCTATATAGGAGAGAACAGAGTGAAACCTAAATATAAATACTGCTACTGTAGACGAACGCTTCAACCTTGAAGAACAAAATTTGGTGAGAAAAGTGGGATTTGTGTACTGATCATTACCACAAAGTATCATCAAGATTGGGTGAAATAATAGTTGCTGGTATTTCGAAATTCTTTATTTCTTAGAAGCTTGGCAAACCCTCTCACTGAAAGTGCTTTTCCAGAGTCTGTGCCTAGGGCTACTTGAAGAGGAAACAAACCATAGAGACAAACCTGAGAACTCCTTTATTTTGTCAAGTTTCAACGAGCTACTACAAACCATGTTGGATTTAGAGTTCCAAATTCATCCATCTATATAGGAGAGAACAGAGTGAAACCTAAATATAAAAACTGCCACTGTAGACGAACGCTTCAACCTGGAAGAACAAAATTGGTGAGCCAAGTGGGATTGTTGTACTGAACATTACCAACAAGTATCATCAAGATTGGGTGAAAAAATATTTGCTGGTATTTTGGAAACTCGTTATTTCTTAGAAGATAGTCAACCCATCTCAATGAAAGTGCTTTCCACAGTCTGTGCATAGGGCTACTTGAAGAGGAAACAAACCATGGAGACAAAACTGAGAACTCCTTTATTTTGTCAAGTTTCAAAGAGCTACTACAAACCATGTTGGATTTAGAGTTCCAAATTCATCTATATATACAGGAGAGAACAGAGGGAAACCTAAATATAAAAACTGCTACTGTAGATGAAAGCTTCAAACTAGAAGAAGAAAATTTGGTGAGCCAAGTGGGATTTGTGTATTGATCATTACCACCAAGTATCTTCAAGATTGGGTGAAAAAATATTTGCTGGTATTTCGGAAACTCGTAATTTCTTAGAAGCTTGGCAACCCTTCTCCATGAAAGTGCTTTTCCACAGTCTGTGACTAGGGCTACTTGAAACGGAAACAAACCATAGAGACAAATCTGAGAACTCCTTTATTTTGTCAAGTTTCAAAGAGCTACTACAATCCATGTTAAATTTAGAGTTCCAAATTCTTCTATCTATATAGGAGAGAACAGAGAGAAACCTAAATATAAAAACTGCTACTGTAGACGAACGCTTCAACCTAGAAGAACAAAATTTGGTGAGCCAAGTGCGATTTGTGTACTGATCATTACCACCAAGTATCATCAAGATTGGGTGAAAAAATATTTACTGGTATTTCGGAAACTCGTTATTTTTTAGAAGCTTGGCAACCCCTCTCAATGAAAGCGCTTTCCACAGTCTATGCCTAGGGCTACTTGAAGATTAAACCAACCATAGAGACAAAACTGAGAACTCCTTTATTTTGTCATGTTTCAAAGAGCTACTACAATCCATGTTGGATTTAGAGTTCCAAATTCATCTCTCTGTATAGGAGAGAACAGAGAGAATCCTAAATATAAAAACTGCTACTGTAGACGAGCGCTTCAACCTAGAAGAACAAAACTTGGTGAGCCAAGTGGGATTTGTGTACTGATCATAACCACCAAGTATCATCAAGATTGGGTGAAAAAATATTTGCTGATTTTTCGGAAACTTGTAATTTCTTGGAAGCTTGGCAACCACTCTCAATGAAAGTGCTTTTCCACAGTCTGTGCCTAGGGCTACATGAAGAGGAAACAAACCATAGAGACAAAACTGAGAACTCCTTTATTTTGTCAAGTTTCATAGAGCTACTACAAACCATGTTGGATTTAGAGTTCCAAATTCATCTATCTATATAGGAGAGAACAGACTGAAACCTAAATATAAAAACTGCTACTGTAGACGAACGCTTCAACCTAGAAGAACAAAATTTGGTGAGCCAAGTGGGATTTGTGTACTGATCATTACCAACAAGTATCATCAAGATTGGGTGAAAAAATATTTGCTGGTATTTCGGAAACTCGTTATTTCTTAGAAGCTTGGCAACCCCTCTCAATGAAAGGGCTTTTCCACAGTGTGTGCATAGGGCTACTTGAAGAGGAAACAATCCATAGAGAAAAAACTGAGAACTCCGTTATTTTGTCAAGTTTCAAAGAGCTACTACAAACCATGTTGGATTTAGAGTTCCAAATTCATCTATCTATACAGGAGAGAACAGAGGGAAACCTAAATATAAAAACTGCTACTGTAGACGAACGCTTCAACCTAGAAGAACAAAATTTGGTGAGCCAAGTGGGATTTGTGTACTGACAATTACCACCAAGTATCATCAACATTGGGTGAAAAAATATTTGCTGGTATTTCAGGAACTCGTTATTTCTTAGAAGCTTGGCAACCCCTCTCAATGAAAGGGATTTTCCACAGTGTGTGCCTAGGGCTACTTGAAGAAGAAACAATCCATAGAGAAAAAACTGAGAACTCCTTTATTTTGTCAAGTTTCAAAGAGCTACTACAAACCATGTTGGATTTAGAGTTCCAAATTCATCTATCTATATAGGAGAGAACAGAGGGAAACCGTAATATAAAAATTGCTATTGTAGACGAACGCTTTAACCAAGAAGAACAAAATTGGTGAGCCAAGTGGGATTGTTGTACTGATCATTACCACCAAGTATCATCAAGATTGGGTGAAAAAATATTTGCTGGTATTTTGGAAACTCGTTATTTCATAGAAGATAGTCAACCCATCTCAATGAAAGTGCTTTCCACAGTCTGTGCATAGGGCTCCTTGAAGAGGAAACAAACCAAGGAGACAAAACTGAGAACTCCTTTATTTTGTCAAGTTTCAAAGAGCTACTACAAACCATGTTGGATTTAGAGTTCCACATTCATCTATCTATATAGGAGAGAACAGAGGGAAACCTAAATATAAAAACTTGTACTGTAGAGGAACGCTTCAACCTAGAAGAACAAAATTTGGTGAGCCAAGTGGGATTTGTGTACTGATCATTAGCAAAAAGTATCATCAAGATTGGGTGAAAAAATATTTGCTGGTATTTTGGAAACTCGTTATTTCTTAGAAGCTTGGCAACCCCTCTCAATGAAAGTGATTTTCCACAGTGTGTGCCTAGGGCTAATTGAAGAGGAAACAATCCATAGAGACAAAACTGAGAACTCCTTTATTTTTTCAGGTTTCAAAGAGCTACTACAAACCATGTTGGATTTAGAGTTTCAAATCATGTATCTATACAGGAAAGAACAGAGGGAAACCTAAATATAAAAACTGCTACTGTAGACGAAAGCTTCAAACTAGAAGAAGAAAATTTGGTGAGCCAAGTGGGATTTGTGTATTGATCATTACCACCAAGTATCTTCAAGATTGGGTGAAAAAATATTTGCTGGTATTTCGGAAACTCATTATTTCTAAAAAGCTTGGAAGCCCCTCTCAATGAAAGTGCTTTTCCACAGCTTGTGCCTAGGGCTATTGAAGATTAAACAAACCATAGAGACAAAACTGAGAACTCCTTTATTTTGTCATGTTTCAAAGAGCTACTACAATCCATGTTGGATTTAGAGTTCCAAATTCATCTATCTGTATAGGAGAGAACAGAGAGAATCATAAATATAAAAACTGCTACTGTAGACAAGCGCTACAACCTAGAATAACAAAATTTGGTGAGCCAAGTGGGATTTGTGTACTGATCATTACCACCAAGTATCATCAAGATTGGGTGAAAAAATATTTGCTGATGTTTCGGAAACTTGTAATTTCTTAGAAGCTTGGCAACCACTCTCAATGAAAGTGCTTTTCCACAGTCTGTGCCTAGGGCTACATGAAGACGAAAAAAACCATAGAGAGAAAACTGAGAACTCCATTATTTTGTCAAGTTTCAAAGAGCTACTACAAACCATGTTGGATTTAGAGTTCCAAATTCATCTATCTATATAGGAGAGAACAGAGGGAAACCTAAATATAAAAACTGCTACTGTAGAGGAACGCTTCAACCTAGAAGAACAAAATTTGGTGAGCCAAGTGGGATTTGTGTACTGATCATTAGCAAAAAGTATCATCAAGATTGGGTGAAAAAATATTTGCTGGTATTTCGGAAACTCGTTATTTCTTAGAAGCTTGGCAACCCCTCTCCATGAAAGTGCTTTTCCACAGTCTGTGCCTAGGGCTACTTGAAGAGGAAACAAAACATAGAGAGAAAACTGAGAACTCCTTTATTTTGTCAAGTTTCAAAGAGCTACTAGAAACCATGTTGGATTTAGAGTTCCAAATTTATCTATCTATATAGGAGAGAACAGAGGGAAAGCTAAATATAAAAAGTGCTACTGTAGACGAACGCTTCAACCTAGAAGAACAAAATTTGGTGAGCCAAGTGGGATTTGTGTACTGATCATTACCACCAATATCATCAAGATTGGGTGAAAAAATATTTGCTGGTATTTTGGAGACTCGTTATTTTTTAGAAGCTTGGCAACCCCTCTCAATGAAAGCGCTTTCCACAGTGTGTGCCTAGGGCTACTTGAAGATTAAACAAACCATAGAGACAAAACTGAGAACTCCTTTATTTTGTCATGTATCAAAGAGCTACTACAATCCATGTTGGATTTAGAGTTCCAAATTCATCTCTCTGTTTAGTAGAGAACAGAGAGAATCCTAAATATAAAAACTGCTACTGTAGACGAGCGCTTCAACCTAGAAGAACAAAACTTGGTGAGCCAAGTGGGATTTGTGTACTGATCATAACCACCAAGTATAATCAAGATTGGTGAAAAAATATTTGCTGATGTTTCGGAAACGTGTAATTTCTTAGAAGCTTGGCAACCACTCTCAATGAAAGTGCTTTTCCACAGTCTGTGCCTAGGGCTACATGAAGAGGAAACAAACCATAGAGACAAAACTGAGAACTCCTTTATTTTGTCAAGTTTCATAGAGCTACTACAAACCATGTTGGATTTAGAGTTCCAAATTCATCTATCTATATAGGAGAGAACAGAGGGAAACCTAAATATAAAAACTGCTACTGTAGACGAACGCTTCAACCTAGAGGAACAAAATTTGGTGAGCCAAATGGGATTTGAGTACTGATCATTAGCAAAAAGTATCATCAAGATTGGGTGAAAAAATATTTGCTGGTATTTCGGAAACTCGTTATTTCTTAGAAGCTTGGCAACCCCTCTCAATGAAAGTGCTTTTCCCACAGTGTGTGCCTAGGGCTAATTGAAGACGAAACAATCCATAGAGACAAAACTGAGAACTCCTTTATTTTGTCAAGTTTCAAAGAGCTACTACAAACCATGTTGGATTTAGAGTTCCAAATTCATCTATCTATACAGGAGAGAACAGAGGGAAACCTAAATATAAAAACTGCTACTGTAGACGAACGCTTCAACCTAGAAGAACAAAATTTGGTAAGCCAAGTGGGATTTGTGTACTGATCATTAACACCAAGTATCATCAAGATTGGGTGAAAAAATATTTGCTGGTATTTCGGAAACTTGTAATTTCTTAAAGCTTGGCAAATCCTCTCCATGAAAGTGCTTTTCCACAGTCTGTGACTATGGCTACTTGAAGAGGAAACAAACCATAGAGACAAAACTGAGAACTCCTTTATTTTGTCAAGTTTCAAAAAGCTACTACAAACCATGTTGGATTTAGAGTTCCAAATTCATGTTTCTATATATGAGAGAACCGAGTGAAACTTAAATATAAAAACTGCTCCTGTAGACGAACGCTTCAACGTAGAAGAACAAAATTTGGTGAGCCAAGTGGGATTTGAGTACTGATCATTACCACCAAGTATCATCAAGATTGGGTGAAAAAAATATTTGCTGGTATTTTGGAAACTCGTTATTTCTTAGAAGCTTGGCAACCCATCTCAATGAAAGTGCTTCCACAGTCTGTGCCTAGGGAAAATTGAAGAGGAAACAAACCATGGAGACAAAACTGAGAACTCCTTTATTTTGTTAAGTTTCAAAGAGCTACTACAAACCATGTTGGATTTAGATTTCCAAATTCATCTATCTATATAGGAGAGAACAGAGAGAAACCTAAATATAAAAACTGCTACTGTAGACGAACGCTTCAACCTAGAAGAACAAAATTTGGTGAGCCAAGTGGGATTTGTTTACTGATCATTAGCAACAAGTATCATCACGATTGGGTGAAAAAATATTTGCTGGTATTTCGGAAACTCGTTATTTCTTAGAAGCTTGGCAACCCCTCTCAATGAAAGTGCTTTTACACAGTGTGTGCCTAGGGCTAATTGAAGAGGAAACAATCCATAGAGACAAAACTGAGAACTCCTTTATTTTGTCAAGTTTCAAAGAGCTACTAGAAACCTTTGTTGGATTTAGAGTTCCAAATTCATCTATCTATACAGGAGAAAATAGAGGGAAACCTAAACATAAAAACCGCTACTGTAGACGAACGCTTCAACCTAGAAGAACAAAATTTGGTGAGCCAAGTGGGATTTGTGTACTGATCATTACCACCAAGTATCATCAAGATTGGGTGAAAAAATATTTGCTGGCATTTCGGAAACTCATTATTTCTTAGAAGCTTGTCAACCCCTCTCAATGAAAGTGCTTTTCCACAGTCTGCCTAGGGCTACTTGAAGAGTAAACAAACCATACAGACAAAACTCAGAACTCCTTTATTTAGTCAAGTTTCAAAGAGCTACTACAAACCATGTTGGATTTAGAGTTCCAAATTCATCTATCTATATAGGAGAGCACAGAGTGAAACCTAAATATAAAAACTGCTACTGTAGAAGAACGCTTCAAACTCGAAGAACAAAATTTGGTGAGCCAAGTGGGATTTGTGTACTGATCATTAGCAAAAAGTATCATCAAGATTGGGTGAAAAAATATTTGCTGGTATTTCGGAAACTCGTTATTTCTTAGAAGCTTGGCAACCCCTCTCAATGAAAGTGCTTTTCCACAGTCTGTGCCTAGGGCTACTTGAAGAGGAAACAAACATAGAGAGAAAACTGAGAACTCCTTTATTTTGTCAAGTTTCAAAGAGCTACTAGAAACCATGTTGGATTTAGAGTTCCAAATTTATCTATCTATATAGGAGAGAACAGAGGGAAAGCTAAATATAAAAAGTGCTACTGTAGACGAACGCTTCAACCTAGAAGAACAAAATTGGGTGAGCCAAGTGGGATTTGTGTACTGAGCATTACCACCAAGTATCATCAAGATTGGGTGAAAAAACATTTGCTGGTATTTCGGAAACTCGTAATTTCTAATAAGCTTGGCAACCGCTCACACTGAAAGTGCTTTTCGACAGTCTGTGCCTAGGGCTACTTGAAGAGGAAACAAACCATAGAGACAAAACTGAGAACTCCTTTCTTTTGTCAAGTTTCAACGAGCTACTACAAACCATGTTGGATTTAGAGTTCCAAATTCATCTATCTATATAGGAGAGAACAGAGTGAAACCTAAATATAAATACTGCTACTGTAGACGAACGCTTCAACCTTGAAGAACAAAATTTGGTGAGAAAAGTGGGATTTGTGTACTGATCATTACCACAAAGTATCATCAAGATTGGGTGAAATAATAGTTGCTGGTATTTCGAAATTCTTTATTTCTTAGAAGCATGGCAACCCCTCTCAATGAAAGTGCTTTTCCACAGTGTGTGCCTAGGGCTACATGAAGAGGAAACAAACCATAGAGACAAAACAGACAAAAACTTTATTTTGTCAAGTTTCAAAGAGCTACTACAAACTATGTTGGATTTATAGTTCCAAATTCATCTATCTATATAGGAGAGAACAGAGTGAAACCTAAATATAAATACTGCTACTGTAGACGAACGCTTCAACCTTGAAGAACAAAATTTGGTGAGAAAAGTGGGATTTGTGTACTGATCATTACCACAAAGTATCATCAAGATTGGGTGAAATAATAGTTGCTGGTATTTCGGAAACTCGTAATTTCTTAGAAGCTTGGCAAACCCTCTCACTGAAAGTGCTTTTCCAGAGTCTGTGCCTAGGGCTACTTGAAGAGGAAACAAACCATAGAGACAAACCTGAGAACTCCTTTATTTTGTCAAGTTTCAACGAGCTACTACAAACCATGTTGGATTTAGAGTCCCAAATTCATCCATCTATATAGGAGAGAACAGAGTGAAACCTAAATATAAAAACTGCCACTGTAGACGAACGCTTCAACCTGGAAGAACAAAATTGGTGAGCCAAGTGGGATTGTTGTACTGAACATTACCAACAAGTATCATCAAGATTGGGTGAAAAAATATTTGCTGGTATTTTGGAAACTCGTTATTTCTTAGAAGATAGTCAACCCATCTCAATGAAAGTGCTTTCCACAGTCTGTGCATAGGGCTACTTGAAGAGGAAACAAACCATGGAGACAAAACTGAGAACTCCTTTATTTTGTCAAGTTTCAAAGAGCTACTACAAACCATGTTGGATTTAGAGTTCCAAATTCATCTATATATACAGGAGAGAACAGAGGGAAACCTAAATATAAAAACTGCTACTGTAGATGAAAGCTTCAAACTAGAAGAAGAAAATTTGGTGAGCCAAGTGGGATTTGTGTATTGATCATTACCACCAAGTATCTTCAAGATTGGGTGAAAAAATATTTGCTGGTATTTCGGAAACTCGTAATTTCTTAGAAGCTTGGCAACCCCTCTCCATGAAAGTGCTTTTCCACAGTCTGTGACTAGGGCTACTTGAAACGGAAACAAACCATAGAGACAAATCTGAGAACTCCTTTATTTTGTCAAGTTTCAAAGAGCTACTACAATCCATGTTAAATTTAGAGTTCCAAATTCTTCTATCTATATAGGAGAGAACAGAGAGAAACCTAAATATAAAAACTGCTACTGTAGACGAACGCTTCAACCTAGAAGAACAAAATTTGGTGAGCCAAGTGCGATTTGTGTACTGATCATTACCACCAAGTATCATCAAGATTGGGTGAAAAAATATTTACTGGTATTTCGGAAACTCGTTATTTTTTAGAAGCTTGGCAACCCCTCTCAATGAAAGCGCTTTCCACAGTCTATGCCTAGGGCTACTTGAAGATTAAACCAACCATAGAGACAAAACTGAGAACTCCTTTATTTTGTCATGTTTCAAAGAGCTACTACAATCCATGTTGGATTTAGAGTTCCAAATTCATCTCTCTGTATAGGAGAGAACAGAGAGAATCCTAAATATAAAAACTGCTACTGTAGACGAGCGCTTCAACCTAGAAGAACAAAACTTGGTGAGCCAAGTGGGATTTGTGTACTGATCATAACCACCAAGTATCATCAAGATTGGGTGAAAAAATATTTGCTGATTTTTCGGAAACTTGTAATTTCTTGGAAGCTTGGCAACCACTCTCAATGAAAGTGCTTTTCCACAGTCTGTGCCTAGGGCTACATGAAGAGGAAACAAACCATAGAGACAAAACTGAGAACTCCTTTATTTTGTCAAGTTTCATAGAGCTACTACAAACCATGTTGGATTTAGAGTTCCAAATTCATCTATCTATATAGGAGAGAACAGACTGAAACCTAAATATAAAAACTGCTACTGTAGACGAACGCTTCAACCTAGAAGAACAAAATTTGGTGAGCCAAGTGGGATTTGTGTACTGATCATTACCAACAAGTATCATCAAGATTGGGTGAAAAAATATTTGCTGATGTTTTGGAAACTTGTAATTTCTTAGAAGCTTGGCAACCCCTCTCAATGAAAGGGATTTTCCACAGTGTGTGCCTAGGGCTACTTGAAGAAGAAACAATCCATAGAGAAAAAACTGAGAACTCCTTTATTTTGTCAAGTTTCAAAGAGCTACTACAAACCATGTTGGATTTAGAGTTCCAAATTCATCTATCTATATAGGAGAGAACAGACTGAAACCTAAATATAAAAACTGCTACTGTAGACGAACGCTTCAACCTAGAAGAACAAAATTTGGTGAGCCAAGTGGGATTTGTGTACTGATCATTACCAACAAGTATCATCAAGATTGGGTGAAAAAATATTTGCTGGTATTTCGGAAACTCGTTATTTCTTAGAAGCTTGGCAACCCCTCTCAATGAAAGGGCTTTTCCACAGTGTGTGCATAGGGCTACTTGAAGAGGAAACAATCCATAGAGAAAAAACTGAGAACTCCGTTATTTTGTCAAGTTTCAAAGAGCTACTACAAACCATGTTGGATTTAGAGTTCCAAATTCATCTATCTATACAGGAGAGAACAGAGGGAAACCTAAATATAAAAACTGCTACTGTAGACGAACGCTTCAACCTAGAAGAACAAAATTTGGTGAGCCAAGTGGGATTTGTGTACTGACAATTACCACCAAGTATCATCAACATTGGGTGAAAAAATATTTGCTGGTATTTCAGGAACTCGTTATTTCTTAGAAGCTTGGCAACCCCTCTCAATGAAAGGGATTTTCCACAGTGTGTGCCTAGGGCTACTTGAAGAAGAAACAATCCATAGAGAAAAAACTGAGAACTCCTTTATTTTGTCAAGTTTCAAAGAGCTACTACAAACCATGTTGGATTTAGAGTTCCACATTCATCTATCTATATAGGAGAGAACAGAGGGAAACCGTAATATAAAAATTGCTATTGTAGACGAACGCTTTAACCAAGAAGAACAAAATTGGTGAGCCAAGTGGGATTGTTGTACTGATCATTACCACCAAGTATCATCAAGATTGGGTGAAAAAATATTTGCTGGTATTTTGGAAACTCGTTATTTCATAGAAGATAGTCAACCCATCTCAATGAAAGTGCTTTCCACAGTCTGTGCATAGGGCTCCTTGAAGAGGAAACAAACCAAGGAGACAAAACTGAGAACTCCTTTATTTTGTCAAGTTTCAAAGAGCTACTACAAACCATGTTGGATTTAGAGTTCCAAATTCATCTATCTATATAGGAGAGAACAGAGGGAAACCTAAATATAAAAACTGCTACTGTAGAGGAACGCTTCAACCTAGAAGAACAAAATTTGGTGAGCCAAGTGGGATTTGTGTACTGATCATTAGCAAAAAGTATCATCAAGATTGGGTGAAAAAATATTTGCTGGTATTTCGGAAACTCGTTATTTCTTAGAAGCTTGGCAACCCCTCTCCATGAAAGTGCTTTTCCACAGTCTGTGCCTAGGGCTACTTGAAGAGGAAACAAACATAGAGAGAAAACTGAGAACTCCTTTATTTTGTCAAGTTTCAAAGAGCTACTAGAAACCATGTTGGATTTAGAGTTCCAAATTTATCTATCTATATAGGAGAGAACAGAGGGAAAGCTAAATATAAAAAGTGCTACTGTAGACGAACGCTTCAACCTAGAAGAACAAAATTTGGTGAGCCAAGTGGGATTTGTGTACTGATCATTACCACCAATATCATCAAGATTGGGTGAAAAAATATTTGCTGGTATTTTGGAGACTCGTTATTTTTTAGAAGCTTGGCAACCCCTCTCAATGAAAGCGCTTTCCACAGTGTGTGCCTAGGGCTACTTGAAGATTAAACAAACCATAGAGACAAAACTGAGAACTCCTTTATTTTGTCATGTTTCAAAGAGCTACTACAATCCATGTTGGATTTAGAGTTCCAAATTCATCTCTCTGTTTAGTAGAGAACAGAGAGAATCCTAAATATAAAAACTGCTACTGTAGACGAGCGCTTCAACCTAGAAGAACAAAACTTGGTGAGCCAAGTGGGATTTGTGTACTGATCATAACCACCAAGTATAATCAAGATTGGTGAAAAAATATTTGCTGATGTTTCGGAAACGTGTAATTTCTTAGAAGCTTGGCAACCACTCTCAATGAAAGTGCTTTTCCACAGTCTGTGCCTAGGGCTACATGAAGAGGAAACAAACCATAGAGACAAAACTGAGAACTCCTTTATTTTGTCAAGTTTCATAGAGCTACTACAAACCATGTTGGATTTAGAGTTCCAAATTCATCTATCTATATAGGAGAGAACAGAGGGAAACCTAAATATAAAAACTGCTACTGTAGACGAACGCTTCAACCTAGAGGAACAAAATTTGGTGAGCCAAATGGGATTTGAGTACTGATCATTAGCAAAAAGTATCATCAAGATTGGGTGAAAAAATATTTGCTGGTATTTCGGAAACTCGTTATTTCTTAAAGCTTGGCAAATCCTCTCCATGAAAGTGCTTTTCCACAGTCTGTGACTATGGCTACTTGAAGAGGAAACAAACCATAGAGACAAAACTGAGAACTCCTTTATTTTGTCAAGTTTCAAAAAGCTACTACAAACCATGTTGGATTTAGAGTTCCAAATTCATGTTTCTACATATGAGAGAACCGAGTGAAACTTAAATATAAAAACTGCTCCTGTAGACGAACGCTTCAACGTAGAAGAACAATATTTGGTGAGCCAAGTGGGATTTGAGTACTGATCATTACCACCAAGTATCATCAAGATTGGGTGAAAAAAATATTTGCTGGTATTTTGGAAACTCGTTATTTCTTAGAAGCTTGGCAACCCATCTCAATGAAAGTGCTTCCACAGTCTGTGCCTAGGGAAAATTGAAGAGGAAACAAACCATGGAGACAAAACTGAGAACTCCTTTATTTTGTTAAGTTTCAAAGAGCTACTACAAACCATGTTGGATTTAGATTTCCAAATTCATCTATCTATATAGGAGAGAACAGAGAGAAACCTAAATATAAAAACTGCTACTGTAGACGAACGCTTCAACCTAGAAGAACAAAATTTGGTGAGCCAAGTGGGATTTGTTTACTGATCATTAGCAACAAGTATCATCAAGATTGGGTGAAAAAATATTTGCTGGTATTTCGGAAACTCGTTATTTCTTAGAAGCTTGGCAACCCCTCTCAATGAAAGTGCTTTTACACAGTGTGTGCCTAGGGCTAATTGAAGAGGAAACAATCCATAGAGACAAAACTGAGAACTCCTTTATTTTGTCAAGTTTCAAAGAGCTACTAGAAACCTTTGTTGGATTTAGAGTTCCAAATTCATCTATCTATACAGGAGAAAACAGAGGGAAACCTAAACATAAAAACCGCTACTGTAGACGAACGCTTCAACCTAGAAGAACAAAATTTGGTGAGCCAAGTGGGATTTGTGTACTGATCATTACCACCAAGTATCATCAAGATTGGGTGAAAAAATATTTGCTGGCATTTCGGAAACTCATTATTTCTTAGAAGCTTGTCAACCCCTCTCAATGAAAGTGCTTTTCCACAGTCTGCCTAGGGCTACTTGAAGAGTAAACAAACCATACAGACAAAACTCAGAACTCCTTTATTTAGTCAAGTTTCAAAGAGCTACTACAAACCATGTTGGATTTAGAGTTCCAAATTCATCTATCTATATAGGAGAGCACAGAGTGAAACCTAAATATAAAAACTGCTACTGTAGAAGAACGCTTCAAACTCGAAGAACAAAATTTGGTGAGCCAAGTGGGATTTGTGTACTGATCATTAGCAAAAAGTATCATCAAGATTGGGTGAAAAAATATTTGCTGGTATTTCGGAAACTCGTTATTTCTTAGAAGCTTGGCAACCCCTCTCAATGAAAGTGCTTTTCCACAGTCTGTGCCTAGGGCTACTTGAAGAGGAAACAAACATAGAGAGAAAACTGAGAACTCCTTTATTTTGTCAAGTTTCAAAGAGCTACTAGAAACCATGTTGGATTTAGAGTTCCAAATTTATCTATCTATATAGGAGAGAACAGAGGGAAAGCTAAATATAAAAAGTGCTACTGTAGACGAACGCTTCAACCTAGAAGAACAAAATTTGGTGAGCCAAGTGGGATTTGTGTACTGATCATTACCACCAATATCATCAAGATTGGGTGAAAAAATATTTGCTGGTATTTTGGAAACTCGTTATTTTTTAGAAGCTTGGCAACCCCTCTCAATGAAAGCGCTTTCCACAGTCTGTGCCTAGGGCTACTTGAAGATTAAACAAACCATAGAGACAAAACTGAGAACTCCTTTATTTTGTCATGTTTCAAAGAGCTACTACAATCCATGTTGGATTTAGAGTTCCAAATTCATCTCTCTGTATAGGAGAGAACAGAGAGAATCCTAAATATAAAAACTGCTACTGTAGACGAGCGCTTCAACCTAGAAGAACAAAACTTGGTGAGCCAAGTGGGATTTGTGTACTGATCATAACCACCAAGTATAATCAAGATTGGGTGAAAAAATATTTGCTGATGTTTCGGAAACTTGTAATTTCTTAGAAGCTTGGCAACCACTCTCAATGAAAGTGCTTTTCCACAGTCTGTGCCTAGGGCTACATGAAGAGGAAACAAACCATAGAGACAAAACTGAGAACTCCTTTATTTTGTCAAGTTTCATAGAGCTACTACAAACCATGTTGGATTTAGAGTTCCAAATTCATCTATCTATATAGGAGAGAACAGAGTGAAACCTAAATATAAAAACTGCTACTGTAGACGAACGCTTCAACCTAGAAGAACAAAATTTGGTGAGCCAAATGGGATTTGTGTACTGATCATTAGCAAAAAGTATCATCAAGATTGGGTGAAAAAATATTTGCTGGTATTTCGGAAACTCGTTATTTCTTAGAAGCTTGGCAACCCCTCTCAATGAAAGTGCTTTTCCACAGTGTGTGCCTAGGGCTAATTGAAGACGAAACAATCCATAGAGACAAAACTGAGAACTCCTTTATTTTGTCAAGTTTCAAAGAGCTACTACAAACCATGATGGATTTAGAGTTCCAAATTCATCTATCTATACAGGAGAGAACAGAGGGAAACCTAAATATAAAAACTGCTACTGTAGACGAACGCTTCAACCTAGAAGAACAAAATTTGGTAAGCCAAGTGGGATTTGTGTACTGATCATTACCACCAAGTATCATCAAGATTGGGTGAAAAAATATTTGCTGGTATTTCGGAAACTTGTAATTTCTTAAAGCTTGGCAAATCCTCTCCATGAAAGTGCTTTTCCACAGTCTGTGACTATGGCTACTTGAAGAGGAAACAAACCATAGAGACAAAACTGAGAACTCCTTTATTTTGTCAAGTTTCAAAAAGCTACTACAAACCATGTTGGATTTAGAGTTCCAAATTCATGTTTCTATATATGAGAGAACCGAGTGAAACTTAAATATAAAAACTGCTCCTGTAGACGAACGCTTCAACGTAGAAGAACAAAATTTGGTGAGCCAAGTGGGATTTGAGTACTGATCATTACCACCAAGTATCATCAAGATTGGGTGAAAAAAATATTTGCTGGTATTTTGGAAACTCGTTATTTCTTAGAAGCTTGGCAACCCATCTCAATGAAAGTGCTTCCACAGTCTGTGCCTAGGGAAAATTGAAGAGGAAACAAACCATGGAGACAAAACTGAGAACTCCTTTATTTTGTTAAGTTTCAAGAGCTACTACAAACCATGTTGGATTTAGATTTCCAAATTCATCTATCTATATAGGAGAGAACAGAGAGAAACCTAAATATAAAAACTGCTACTGTAGACGAACGCTTCAACCTAGAAGAAGAAAATTTGGTGAGCCAAGTGGGATTTGTTTACTGATCATTAGCAATAAGTATCATCAAGATTGGGTGAAAAAATATTTGCTGGTATTTCGGAAACTCGTTATTTCTTAGAAGCTTGGCAACCCCTCTCAATGAAAGTGCTTTTACACAGTGTGTGCCTAGGGCTAACTGAAGAGGAAACAATCCATAGAGACAAAACTGAGAACTCCTTTATTTTGTCAAGTTTCAAAGAGCTACTAGAAACCTTTGTTGGATTTAGAGTTCCAAATTCATCTATCTATACAGGAGAAAACAGAGGGAAACCTAAACATAAAAACCGCTACTGTAGACGAACGCTTCAACCTAGAAGAACAAAATTTGGTGAGCCAAGTGGGATTTGTGTACTGATCATTACCACCAAGTATCATCAAGATTGGGTGAAAAAATATTTGCTGGCATTCGGAAACTCATTATTTCTTAGAAGCTTGTCAACCCCTCTCAATGAAAGTGCTTTTCCACAGTCTGCCTAGGGCTACTTGAAGAGTAAACAAACCATACAGACAAAACTCAGAACTCCTTTATTTAGTCAAGTTTCAAAGAGCTACTACAAACCATGTTGGATTTAGAGTTCCAAATTCATCTATCTATATAGGAGAGCACAGAGTGAAACCTAAATATAAAAACTGCTACTGTAGACGAACGCTTCAACCTCGAAGAACAAAATTTGGTGAGCCAAGTGGGATTTGTGAACTGATCATTACCACCAAGTATCATCAAGATTGGGTGAAAAAAATATTTGCTGATGTTTCGGAAACTTGTAATTTCTTAGAAGCTTGGCAACCACTCTCAATGAAAGTGCTTTTCCACAGTCTGTGCCTAGGGCTACATGAAGACGAAAAAAACCATAGAGAGAAAACTGAAAACTCCATTATTTTGTCAAGTTTCAAAGAGCTACTACAAACCATGTTGGATTTAGAGTTCCAAATTCATCTATCTATATAGGAGAGAACAGAGGGAAACCTAAATATAAAAACTGCTACTGTAGAAGAACGCTTCAACCTAGAAGAACAAAATTTGGTGAGCCAAGTGGGATTTGTGTACTGATCATTAGCAAAAAGTATCATCAAGATTGGGTGAAAAAATATTTGCTGGTATTTTGGAAACTCGTTATTTCTTAGAAGCTTGGCAACCCCTCTCAATGAAAGTGCTTTTCCACAGTCTGTGCCTAGGGCTACTTGAAGAGGAAACAAACATAGAGAGAAAACTGAGAACTCCTTTATTTTGTCAAGTTTCAAAGAGCTACTAGAAACCATGTTGGATTTAGAGTTCCAAATTTATCTATCTATATAGGAGAGAACAGAGGGAAAGCTAAATATAAAAAGTGCTACTGTAGACGAACGCTTCAACCTAGAAGAACAAAATTTGGTGAGCCAAGTGGGATTTGTGTACTGATCATTACCACCAATATCATCAAGATTGGGTGAAAAAATATTTGCTGGTATTTTGGAAACTCGTTATTTTTTAGAAGCTTGGCAACCCCTCTCAATGAAAGCGCTTTCCACAGTCTGTGCCTAGGGCTACTTGAAGATTAAACAAACCATAGAGACAAAACTGAGAACTCCTTTATTTTGTCATGTTTCAAAGAGCTACTACAATCCATGTTGGATTTAGAGTTCCAAATTCATCTCTCTGTATAGGAGAGAACAGAGAGAATCCTAAATATAAAAACTGCTACTGTAGACGAGCGCTTCAACCTAGAAGAACAAAACTTGGTGAGCCAAGTGGGATTTGTGTACTGATCATAACCACCAAGTATAATCAAGATTGGGTGAAAAAATATTTGCTGATGTTTCGGAAACTTGTAATTTCTTAGAAGCTTGGCAACCACTCTCAATGAAAGTGCTTTTCCACAGTCTGTGCCTAGGGCTACATGAAGAGGAAACAAACCATAGAGACAAAACTGAGAACTCCTTTATTTTGTCAAGTTTCATAGAGCTACTACAAACCATGTTGGATTTAGAGTTCCAAATTCATCTATCTATATAGGAGAGAACAGAGTGAAACCTAAATATAAAAACTGCTACTGTAGACGAACGCTTCAACCTAGAGGAACAAAATATGGTGAGCCAAATGGGATTTGTGTACTGATCATTAGCAAAAAGTATCATCAAGATTGGGTGAAAAAATATTTGCTGGTATTTCGGAAACTCGTTATTTCTTAAAGCTTGGCAAATCCTATCCATGAAAGTGCTTTTCCACAGTCTGTGACTATGGCTACTTGAAGAGGAAACAAACCATAGAGACAAAACAGAGAACTCCTTTATTTGGTCAAGTTTCAAAAAGCTACTACAAACCATGTTGGATTTAGAGTTCCAAATTCATGTTTCTATATATGAGAGAACTGAGTGAAACTTAAATATAAAAACTGCTCCTGTAAACGAACGCTTCAACGTAGAAGAACATAATTTGGTGAGCCAAGTGGGATTTGAGTACTGATCATTACCACCAAGTATCATCAAGATTGGGTGAAAAAAATATTTGCTGGAATTTTGGAAACTCGTTATTTCTTAGAAGCTTTGCAACCCATCTCAATGAAAGTGCTTCCACAGTCTGTGCCTAGGGCTACTTGAAGAGGAAACAAACCATAGAGACAAAACTGAGAACTCCTTTATTTTGTCAAGTTTCAAAGAGCTACTACAAACCATGTTGGATTTAGATTTCCAAATTCATCTATCTATATAGGAGAGAACAGAGAGAAACCTAAATATAAAAACTGCTACTGTAGACGAACGCTTCAACCTAGAAGAACAAAATTTGGTGAGCCAAGTGGGATTTGTTTACTGATCATTAGCAACAAGTATCATCAAGATTGGGTGAAAAAATATTTGCTTGTATTTCGGAAACTCGTTATTTCTTAGAAGCTTGGCAACCCCTCTCAATGAAAGTGCTTTTACACAGTGTGTGCCTAGGGCTAATTGAAGTTGAAACAATCCATAGAGACAAAACTGAGAACTCCTTTATTTTGTCAAGTTTCAAAGAGCTACTAGAAACCTTTGTTGGATTTAGAGTTCCAAATTCATCTATCTATACAGGAGAAAACAGAGGGAAACCTAAATATAAAAACCGCTACTGTAGACGAACGCGTCAACCTAGAAGAACAAAATTTGGTGAGCCAAGTGGGACTTGTGTACTGATCATTACCACCAAGTATCATCAAGATTGGGTGAAAAAATATTTGCTGGTATTTCGGAAACTCATTATTTCTTAGAAGCTTGTCAACCCCTCTCAATGAAAGTGCTTTTCCACAGTCTGTGCCTAGGGCTACTTGAAGAGTAAACAAACCATACAGACAAAACTCAGAACTCCTTTATTTAGTCAAGTTTCAAAGAGCTACTACAAACCATGTTGGATTTAGAGTTCCAAATTCATCTATCTATATAGGAGAGCACAGAGTGAAACCTAAATATAAAAACTGCTACTGTAGACGAACGCTTCAACCTCGAAGAACAAAATTTGGTGAGCCAAGTGGGATTTGTGAACTGTTCATTACTACCAAGTATCATCAAGATTGTGTGAAAAAATATTTGCTGGTATTTCAGAAACTCGTAATTTCTTAGAAGCTTCGCAACGCCTCTCAATGAAAGTGCTTTTCCACAGTCTGTGCCTAGGGCTACTTAAAGAGGAAACAAACCATAGTGACAAAACTGAGAACTCCTTTTTTTTTCAAGTTTCAAAGAGCTACTACAAACCATGTTGGATTTAAAGTTCCAAATTCATCTATCTATATATAGGAGAGAACAGAGGGAAACCTAAATATAAAAACTGCTACTGTAGACGAACGCTTCAACCTAGAAGAACAAAATTTGGTGAGCCAAGTGGGATTTGTGTACTGATCATTACCAACAAGTATCATCAAGATTGGGTGAAAAAATATTTGCTGGTATTTCGGAAACTCGTTATTTTTTAGAATCTTGGCAACCCCTCTCAATGAAAGCGCTTTCCACAGTCTGTGCCTAGGGCTACTTGAAGATTAAACAAACCATAGAGACAAAACTGAGAACTCCTTTATTTTGTCATGTTTCAAAGAGCTACTACAATCCATGTTGGATTTAGAGTTCCAAATTCATCTCTCTGTATAGGAGAAAACAGAGAGAATCCTAAATATAAAAACTGCTACTGTAGATGAGCGCTTCAACCTAGAAGAACAAAACTTGGTGAGCCAAGTCTGATTTGTGTACTGATCATAACCACCAAGTATCAAAAAGATTGGGTGAAAAATATTTGCTGATATTTCGGAAACTTGTAATTTCTTAGAAGCTTGGCAACCACTCTCAATGAAAGTGCTTTTCCACAGTCTGTGCCTAGGGCTACATGAAGAGGAAACAAACCATAGAGACAAAACTGAGAACTCCTTTATTTTGTCAAGTTTCATAGAGCTACTACAAACCATGTTGGATTTAGAGTTCCAAATTCATCTATCTATATAGGAGAGAACAGAGTGAAACCTAAATATAAAAACTGCTACTGTAGACGAATGCTTCAACCTAGAAGAACAAAATTTGGTGAGCCAAGTGGGATTTGTGTACTGATCATTACCAACAAGTATCATCAAGATTGGGTGAAAAAATATTTGCTGGTATTTCGGAAACTCGTTATTTCTTAGAAGCTTGGCAACCCCTCTCAATGAAAGGGCTTTTCCATAGTGTGTGCATAGGGCTACTTGAAGAGGAAACAATCCATAGAGAAAAAACTGAGAACTCCTTTATTTTGTCAAGGTTCAAAGAGCTACTACAAACCATGTTGGATTTAGAGTTCCAAATTCATCTATCTATACAGGAGAGAACAGAGGGAAACCTAAATATAAAAACTGCTACTGTAGACGAACGCTTCAACCTGGAAGAACAAAATTTGGTGAGCCAAGTAGGATTTGTGTACTGATCATTACCACCAAGTATCATCAACATTGGGTGAAAAAATATTTGCTGGTATTTCGGAAACTCGTTATTTCTTAGAAGATTGGCAACCCCTCTCAATGAAAGTGCTTTTCCACAGTGTGTGCCTAGGGCTAATTGAAGAGGAAACAATCCATAGAGACAAAACTGAGAACTCCTTTATTTTTTCAAGTTTCAAAGAGCTACTACAAACCTTGTTGGATTTAGAGTTCCAAAATCATGTATCTATACAGGAAAGAACACAGGGAAACCTAAATATAAAAACTGCTACTGTAGACGAAAGCTTCAAACTAGAAGAAGAAAATTTGGTGAGCCAAGTGGGATTTGTGTATTGATCATTACCACCAAGTATCTTCAAGATTGGGTGAAAAAATATTTGCTGGTATTTCGGAAACTCGTTATTTCTAAAAAGCTTGGCAACCCCTCTCAATGAAAGTGCTTTTCCACAGCTTGTGCCTAGGGCTACTTGAAGATTAAACAAACCATAGAGACAAAACTGAGAACTCCTTTATTTTGTCATGTTTCAAAGAGCTACTACAATCCATGTTGGATTTAGAGTTCCAAATTTATCTATCTGTATAGGAGAGAACAGAGAGAATCATAAATATAAAAACTGCTACTGTAGACAAGCGCTTCAACCTAGAATAACAAAATTTGGTGAGCCAAGTGGGATTTGTGTACTGATCATTACCACCAAGTATCATGAAGATTGGGTGAAAAAATATTTGCTGATGTTTCGGAAACTTGTAATTTCTTAGAAGCTTGGCAACCACTCTCAATGAAAGTGCTTTCCACAGTCTGTGCCTAGGGCTAAATGAAGACGAAAAAAACCATAGAGAGAAAACTGAGAACTCCTTTATTTTGTCAAGTTTCAAAGAGCTACTACAAACCATGTTGGATTTAGAGTTCCAAATTCATCTATCTATATAGGAGAGAACAGAGGGAAACCTAAATATAAAAACTGCTACTGTAGAGGAATGATTCAACCTAGAAGAACAAAATTTGGTGAGCCAAGTGGGATTTGTGTACATATCATTAGCAAAAATATCATCAAGATTGGGTGAAAAAATATTTGCTGGTATTTCGGAAACTCGTTATTTCTTAGAAGCTTGGCAACCCCTCTCAATGAAAGTGCTTTTCCACAGTCTGTGCCTAGGGCTACATGAAGAGGAAACAAACATAGAGAGAAAACTGAGAACTCCTTTATTTTGTCAAGTTTCAAAGAGCTACTAGAAACCATGTTGGATTTAGAGTTCCAAATTTATCTATCTATATAGGAGAGAACAGAGGGAAACCTAAATATAAAAAGTGCTACTGTAGACGAACGCTTCAACCTAGAAGAACAACATTTGGTGAGCCAAGTGGGATTTGTGTACTGATCATTACCACCAAGTATCATCAAGATTGGGTGAAAAAATATTTGCTGGTATTTTGGAAACTCGTTATTTTTTAGAAGCTTTGCAACCCCTCTCAATGAAAGCGCTTTCCACAGTCTGTGCCTAGGGCTACTTGAAGATTAAACAAACCATAGAGACAAAACTGAGAACTCCTTTATTTTGTCATGTTTCAAAGAGCTACTACAATCCATGTTGGATTTAGAGTTCCAAATTCATCTATCTATACAGGAGAAAACAGAGGGAAACCTAAATATAAAAACCGCCACTGTAGACGAACGCTTCAACCTAGAAGAACAAAATTTGGTGAGCCAAGTGGGATTTGTGTACTGATCATTACCACCACGTATCATCAAGATTGGGTGAAAAAATATTTGCTGGTATTTCGGAAACTCGTAATTTCTTTGAAGCTTGGCAAACCCTCTCCATGAAAGTGCTTTTCCACAGTCTGTGACTAGGGCTACTTGAAGAGGAAACAAACCATAGAGAGAAAACTGAGAACTCCTTTATTTTGTCAAGTTTCATAGAGCTACTACAAACCATGTTGGATTTAGAGTTCCAAATTCATCTATCTATATAGGAGAGAACAGAGTGAAACCTAAATATGAAAACTGCTACTGTAGACGAACGCTTCAACTTAGAAGAACAAAATTTGGTGAGCCAAGTGGGATTTGTGTACTGATCATTACCAACAAGTATCATCAAGATTGGGTGAAAAAATATTTGCTGGTATTTCGGAAACTCGTTATTTCTTAGAAGCTTGGCAACCCCTCTCAATGAAAGGGCTTTTCCACAGTGTGTGCATAGGGCTACTTGAAGAGGAAACAATGCATAGAGAAAAAACTGAGAACTCCTTTATTTTGTCAAGTTTCATAGAGCTACTACAAACCATGTTGGATTTAGAGTTCCAAATTCATCTATCTATATAGGAGAGAACAGAGTGAAACCTAAATATAAAAACTGCTACTGTAGACGAACGCTTCAACCTAGAAGAACAAAATTTGGTGAGCCAAGTGGGATTTGTGTACTGATCATTACCAACAAGTATCATCAAGATTGGGTGAAAAAATATTTGCTGGTATTTCGGAAATTCGTTATTTCTTAGAAGCTTGGCAACCCCTCTCAATGAAAGGGCTTTTCCATAGTGTGTGCATAGGGCTACTTGAAGAGGAAACAATCCATAGAGAAAAAACTGAGAACTCCTTTATTTTGTCAAGGTTCAAAGAGCTACTACAAACCATGTTGGATTTAGAGTTCCAAATTCATCTATCTATACAGGAGAGAACAGAGGGAAACCTAAATATAAAAACTGCTACTGTAGACGAACGCTTCAACCTGGAAGAACAAAATTTGGTGAGCCAAGTGGGATTTGTGTACTGATCATTACCACCAAGTATCATCAACATTGGGTGAAAAAATATTTGCTGGTATTTCGGAAACGCGTTATTTCTTAGAAGCTTGGCAACCCCTCTCAATAAAAGGGATTTTCCACAGTGTGTGCCTAGGGCTACTTGAAGAGGAAACAATCCATAGAGAAAAAACTGAGAACTCCTTTACTTTGTCAAGTTTCAAAGAGCTACTACAAACCATGTTGGATTTAGAGTTTCAAATTCATCTATCTATATAGGAGAGAACAGAGGGAAACCGTAATATAAAAACTTCTATTGTAGACGAACGCTTTAACCAAGAAGAACAAAATTGGTGAGCCAAGTGGGATTGTTGTACTGATCATTACCACCAAGTATCATCAAGATTGGGTGAAAAAATATTTGCTGGTATTTTGGAAACTCGTTATTTCTTAGAAGATAGTCAACCCATCTCAATGAAAGTGCTTTCCACAGTCTGTGCATAGGGCTACTTGAAGAGGAAACAAACCATGGAGACAAAACTGAGAACTCCTTTATTTTGTCAAGTTTCAAAGAGCTACTACAAACCATGTTGGATTTAGAGTTCCAAATTCATCTATCTATATAGGAGAGAACAGAGGGAAACCTAAATATAAAAACTTGTACTGTAGAGGAACGCTTCAACCTAGAAGAACAAAATTTGGTGAGCCAAGTGGGATTTGTGTACTGATCATTAGCAAAAAGTATCATCAAGATTGGGTGAAAAAATATTTGCTGGTATTTCGGAAACTCGTTATTTCTTAGAAGCTTGGCAACCCCTCTCAATGAAAGTGCTTTTCCACAGTGTGTGCCTAGGGCTAATTGAAGAGGAAACAATCCATAGAGACAAAACTGAGAACTCCTTTATTTTTTCAAGTTTCAAAGAGCTACTACAAACCTTGTTGGATTTAGAGTTCCAAAATCATGTATCTATACAGGAAAGAACACAGGGAAACCTAAATATAAAAACTGCTACTGTAGACGAAAGCTTCAAACTAGAAGAAGAAAATTTGGTGAGCCAAGTGGGATTTGTGTATTGATCATTACCACCAAGTATCTTCAAGATTGGGTGAAAAATATTTGCTGGTATTTCGGAAACTCGTTATTTCTAAAAAGCTTGGCAACCCCTCTCAATGAAAGTGCTTTTCCACAGCTTGTGCCTAGGGCTACTTGAAGATTAAACAAACCATAGAGACAAAACTGAGAACTCCTTTATTTTGTCATGTTTCAAAGAGCTACTACAATCCATGTTGGATTTAGAGTTCCAAATTTATCTATCTGTATAGGAGAGAACAGAGAGAATCATAAATATAAAAACTGCTACTGTAGACAAGCGCTTCAACCTAGAATAACAAAATTAGGGGGGGCCAAGTGGGATTTGTGTACTGATCATTACCACCAAGTATCATGAAGATTGGGTGAAAAAATATTTGCTGATGTTTCGGAAACTTGTAATTTCTTAGAAGCTTGGCAACCACTCTCAATGAAAGTGCTTTTCCACAGTCTGTGCCTATGGCTAAATGAAGACGAAAAAAACCATAGAGAGAAAACTGAGAACTCCTTTATTTTGTCAAGTTTCAAAGAGCTACTACAAACCATGTTGGATTTAGAGTTCCAAATTCATCTATCATATATAGGAGAGAACAGAGGGAAACCTAAATATAAAAACTGCTACTGTAAAGGAACGCTTCAACCTAGAAGAACAAAATTTGGTGAGCCAAGTGGGATTTGTGTACATATCATTAGCAAAAAGTATCATCAAGATTGGGTGAAAAAATATTTGCTGGTATTTCGGAAACTCGTTATTTCTTAGAAGCTTGGCAACACCTCTCAATGAAAGTGCTTTTCCACAGTCTGTGCCTAGGGCTACATGAAGAGGAAACAAACATAGAGAGAAAACTGAGAACTCCTTTATTTTGTCAAGTTTCAAAGAGCTACTAGAAACCATGTTGGATTTAGAGTTCCAAATTTATCTATCTATATAGGAGAGAACAGAGGGAAACCTAAATATAAAAAGTGCTACTGTAGACGAACGCTTCAACCTAGAAGAACAACATTTGGTGAGCCAAGTGGGATTTGTGTACTGATCATTACCACCAAGTATCATCAAGATTGGGTGAAAAAATATTTGCTGGTATTTTGGAAACTCGTTATTTTTTAGAAGATTGGCAACCCCTCTCAATGAAAGCGCTTTCCACAGTCTGTGCCTAGGGCTACTTGAAGAGGAAACAAACATAGAGAGAAAACTGAGAACTCCTTTATTTTGTCAAGTTTCAAAGAGCTACTAGAAACCATGTTGGATTTAGAGTTCCAAATTTATCTATCTATATAGGAGAGAACAGAGGGAAAGCTAAATATAAAAAGTGCCACTGTAGACGAACGCTTCAACCTAGAAGAACAAAATTTGGTGAGCCAAGTGGGATTTGTGTACTGATCATTACCACCAATATCATCAAGATTGGGTGAAAAAATATTTGCTGGTATTTTGGAAACTCGTTATTTTTTAGAAGCTTGGCAACCCCTCTCAATGAAAGCGCTTTCCAGAGTCTGTGCCTAGGGCTACTTGAAGATTAAACAAACCATAGAGACAAAACTGAGAACTCCTTTATTTTGTCATGTTTCAAAGAGCTACTACAATCCATGTTGGATTTAGAGTTCCAAATTCATCTCTCTGTATAGGAGAGAACAGAGAGAATCCTAAATATAAAAACTGCTACTGTAGACGAGCGCTTCAACCTAGAAGAACAAAACTTGGTGAGCCAAGTGGGATTTGTGTACTGATCATAACCACCAAGTATAATGAAGATTGGGTGAAAAAATATTTGCTGATGTTTCGGAAACTTGTAATTTCTTAGAAGCTTGGCAACCACTCTCAATGAAAGTGCTTTTCCACAGTCTGTGCCTAGGGCTACATGAAGAGGAAACAAACCATAGAGACAAAACTGAGAACTCCTTTATTTTGTCAAGTTTCATAGAGCTACTACACACCATGTTTCATTTAGAGTTCCAAATTCATCTATCTATATAGGAGAGAACAGAGTGAAACCTAAATATAAAAACTGCTACTGTAGACGAACGCTTCAACCTAGAGGAACAAAATTTGGTGAGCCAAATGGGATTTGTGTACTGATCATTAGCAAAAAGTATCATCAAGATTGGGTGAAAAAATATTTGCTGGTATTTCGGAAACTCGTTATTTCTTAGAAGCTTGGCAACCCCTCTCAATGAAAGTGCTTTTCCACAGTGTGTGCCTAGGGCTAATTGAAGACGAAACAATCCATAGAGACAAAACTGAGAACTCCTTTATTTTGTCAAGTTTCAAAGAGCTACTACAAACCATGATGGATTTAGAGTTCCAAATTCATCTATCTATACAGGAGAGAACAGAGGGAAACCTAAATATAAAAACTGCTACTGTAGACGAACGCTTCAACCTAGAAGAACAAAATTTGGTAAGCCAAGTGGGATTTGTGTACTGATCATTACCACCAAGTATCATCAAGATTGGGTGAAAAAATATTTGCTGGTATTTCGGAAACTTGTAATTTCTTAAAGCTTGGCAAATCCTATCCATGAAAGTGCTTTTCCACAGTCTGTGACTATGGCTACTTGAAGAGGAAACAAACCATAGAGACAAAACAGAGAACTCCTTTATTTGGTCAAGTTTCAAAAAGCTACTACAAACCATGTTGGATTTAGAGTTCCAAATTCATGTTTCTATATATGAGAGAACCGAGTGAAACTTAAATATAAAAACTGCTCCTGTAAACGAACGCTTCAACGTAGAAGAACAAAATTTGGTGAGCCAAGTGGGATTTGAGTACTGATCATTACCACCAAGTATCATCAAGATTGGGTGAAAAAAATATTTGCTGGAATTTTGGAAACTCGTTATTTCTTAGAAGCTTTGCAACCCATCTCAATGAAAGTGCTTCCACAGTCTGTGCCTAGGGCTACTTGAAGAGGAAACAAACCATAGAGACAAAACTGAGAACTCCTTTATTTTGTCAAGTTTCAAAGAGCTACTACAAACCATGTTGGATTTAGAGTTCCAAATTCTTCTATCTATATAGGAGAGAACAGAGAGAAACCTAAATATAAAAACTGCTACTGTAGACGAACGCTTCAACCTAGAAGAACGAAATTTGGTGAGCCAAGTGGGATTTGTTTACTGATCATTAGCAACAAGTATCATCAAGATTGGGTGAAAAAATATTTGCTTGTATTTCGGAAACTCGTTATTTCTTAGAAGCTTGGCAACCCCTCTCAATGAAAGTGCTTTTACACAGTGTGTGCCTAGGGCTAATTGAAGAGGAAACAATCCATAGAGACAAAACTGAGAACTCCTTTATTTTGTCAAGTTACAAAGAGCTACTACAAACCTTTGTTGGATTTAGAGTTCCAAATTCATCTATCTATACAGGAGAAAACAGAGGGAAACCTAAATATAAAAACCGCTACTGTAGACGAACGCTTCAACCTAGAAGAACAAAATTTGGTGAGCCAAGTGGGACTTGTGTACTGATCATTACCACCAAGTATCATCAAGATTGGGTGAAAAAATATTTGCTGGTATTTCGGAAACTCATTATTTCTTAGAAGCTTGTCAACCCCTCTCAATGAAAGTGCTTTTCCACAGTCTGTGCCTAGGGCTACTTGAAGAGTAAAAACCATACAGACAAAACTCAGAACTCCTTTATTTAGTCAAGTTTCAAAGAGCTACTACAAACCATGTTGGATTTAGAGTTCCAAATTCATCTATCTATATAGGAGAGCACAGAGTGAAACCTAAATATAAAAACTGCTACTGTAGACGAACGCTTCAACCTCGAAGAACAAAATTTGGTGAGCCAAGTGGGATTTGTGAACTGATCATTACCACCAAGTATCATCAAGATTGGGTGAAAAAATATTTGCTGGTATTTCAGAAACTCGTAATTTCTTAGAAGCTTCGCAACGCCTCTCAATGAAAGTGCTTTTCCACAGTCTGTGCCTAGGGCTACTTAAAGAGGAAACAAACCATAGTGACAAAACTGAGAACTCCTTTTTTTTTCAAGTTTCAAAGAGCTACTACAAACCATGTTGGATTTAGAGTTCCAAATTCATCTATCTATATATAGGAGAGAACAGAGGGAAACCTAAATATAAAAACTGCTACTGTAACGAACGCTTCAACCTAGAAGAACAAAATTTGGTGAGCCAAGTGGGATTTGTGTACTGATCATTACCAACAAGTATCATCAAGATTGGGTGAAAAAATATTTGCTGGTATTTGGGAAACTCGTTATTTTTTAGAAGCTTGGCAACCCCTCTCAATGAAAGCGCTTTCCACAGTCTGTGCCTAGGGCTACATGAAGATTAAACAAACCATAGAGACAAAACTGAGAACTCCTTTATTTTGTCATGTTTCAAAGAGCTACTACAATCCATGTTGGATTTAGAGTTCCAAATTCATCTCTCTGTATAGGAGAGAACAGAGAGAATCCTAAATATAAAAACTGCTACTGTAGACGAGCGCTTCAAACTAGAAGAACAAAACTTGGTGAGCCAAGTGGGATTTGTGTACTGATCATAACCACCAAGTATAATCAAGATTGGGTGAAAAAATATTTGCTGATGTTTCAGAAACTTGTAATTTCTTAGAAGCTTGGCAACCACTCTCAATGAAAGTGCTTTTCCACAGTCTGTGCCTAGGGCTACATGAAGAGGAAACAAACCATAGAGACAAAACTGAGAACTCCTTTATTTTGTCAAGTTTCATAGAGCTACTACAAACCATGTTTCATTTAGAGTTCCAAATTCATCTATCTATATAGGAGAGAACAGAGTGAAACCTAAATATAAAAACTGCTACTGTAGACGAACGCTTCAACCTAGAGGAACAAAATTTGGTGAGCCAAATGGGATTTGTGTACTGATCATTAGCAAAATGTATCATCAAGATTGGGTGAAAAAATATTTGCTGGTATTTCGGAAACTCGTTATTTCTTAGAAGCTTGGCAACCCCTCTCAATGAAAGTGCTTTTCCACAGTGTGTGCCTAGGGCTAATTGAAGACGAAACAATCCATAGAGACAAAACTGAGAACTCCTTTATTTTGTCAAGTTTCAAAGAGCTACTACAAACCATGATGGATTTAGAGTTCCAAATTCATCTATCTATACAGGAGAGAACAGAGGGAAACCTAAATATAAAAACTGCTACTTTAGACGAACGCTTCAACCTAGAAGAACAAAATTTGGTAAGCCAAGTGGGATTTGTGTACTGATCATTACCACCAAGTATCATCAAGATTGGGTGAAAAAATATTTGCTGGTATTTCGGAAACTTGTAATTTCTTAAAGCTTGGCAAATCCTATCCATGAAAGTGCTTTTCCACAGTCTGTGACTATGGCTACTTGAAGAGGAAACAAACCATAGAGACAAAACAGAGAACTCCTTTATTTGGTCAAGTTTCAAAAAGCTACTACAAACCATGTTGGATTTAGAGTTCCAAATTCATGTTTCTATATATGAGAGAACCGAGTGAAACTTAAATATAAAAACTGCTCCTGTAAACGAACGCTTCAACGTAGAAGAACAAAATTTGGTGAGCCAAGTGGGATTTGAGTACTGATCATTACCACCAAGTATCATCAAGATTGGGTGAAAAAAATATTTGCTGGAATTTTGGAAACTCGTTATTTCTTAGAAGCTTTGCAACCCATCTCAATGAAAGTGCTTCCACAGTCTGTGCCTAGGGCTACTTGAAGAGGAAACAAACCATAGAGACAAAACTGAGAACTCCTTTATTTTGTCAAGTTTCAAAGAGCTACTACAAACCATGTTGGATTTAGATTTCCAAATTCATCTATCTATATAGGAGAGAACAGAGAGAAACCTAAATATAAAAACTGCTACTGTAGACGAACGCTTCAACCTAGAAGAACAAAATTTGGTGAGCCAAGTGGGATTTGTTTACTGATCATTAGCAACAAGTATCATCAAGATTGGGTGAAAAAATATTTGCTTGTATTTCGGAAACTCGTTATTTCTTAGAAGCTTGGCAACCCCTCTCAATGAAAGTGCTTTTACACAGTGTGTGCCTAGGGCTAATTGAAGAGGAAACAATCCATAGAGACAAAACTGAGAACTCCTTTATTTTGTTAAGTTACAAAGAGCTACTACAAACCTTTGTTGGATTTAGAGTTCCAAATTCATCTATCTATACAGGAGAAAACAGAGGGAAACCTAAATATAAAAACCGCTACTGTAGACGAACGCTTCAACCTAGAAGAACAAAATTTGGTGAGCCACGTGGGACTTGTGTACTGATCATTACCACCAAGTATCATCAAGATTGGGTGAAAAAATATTTGCTGGTATTTCGGAAACTCATTATTTCTTAGAAGCTTGTCAACCCCTCTCAATGAAAGTGCTTTTCCACAGTCTGTGCCTAGGGCTACTTGAAGAGTAAACAAACCATACAGACAAAACTCAGAACTCCTTTATTTAGTCAAGTTTCAAAGAGCTACTACAAACCATGTTGGATTTAGAGTTCCAAATTCATCTATCTATATAGGAGAGCACAGAGTGAAACCTAAATATAAAAACTGCTACTGTAGACGAACGCTTCAACCTCGAAGAACAAAATTTGGTGAGCCAAGTGGGATTTGTGAACTGATCATTACCACCAAGTATCATCAAGATTGGGTGAAAAAATATTTGCTGGTATTTCAGAAACTCGTAATTTCTTAGAAGCTTCGCAACGCCTCTCAATGAAAGTGCTTTTCCACAGTCTGTGCCTAGGGCTACTTAAAGAGGAAACAAACCATAGTGACAAAACTGAGAACTCCTTTTTTTTTCAAGTTTCAAAGAGCTACTACAAACCATGTTGGATTTAGAGTTCCAAATTCATCTATCTATATATAGGAGAGAACAGAGGGAAACCTAAATATAAAAACTGCTACTGTAACGAACGCTTCAACCTAGAAGAACAAAATTTGGTGAGCCAAGTGGGATTTGTGTACTGATCATTACCAACAAGTATCATCAAGATTGGGTGAAAAAATATTTGCTGGTATTTCGGAAACTCGTTATTTTTTAGAAGCTTGGCAACCCCTCTCAATGAAAGCGCTTTCCACAGTCTGTGCCTAGGGCTACATGAAGATTAAACAAACCATAGAGACAAAACTGAGAACTCCTTTATTTTGTCATGTTTCAAAGAGCTACTACAATCCATGTTGGATTTAGAGTTCCAAATTCATCTCTCTGTATAGGAGAAAACAGAGAGAATCCTAAATATAAAAACTGCTACTGTAGATGAGCGCTTCAACCTAGAAGAACAAAACTTGGTGAGCCAAGTGGGATTTGTGTACTGATCATAACCACCAAGTATCAAAAAGATTGGGTGAAAAAATATTTGCTGATATTTCGGAAACTTGTAATTTCTTACAAGCTTGGCAACCACTCTCAATGAAAGTGCTTTTCCACAGTCTGTGCCTAGGGCTACATGAAGAGGAAACAAACCATAGAGACAAAACTGAGAACTCCTTTATTTTGTCAAGTTTCATAGAGCTACTACAAACCATGTTGGATTTAGAGTTCCAAATTCATCTATCTATACAAGAGAGAACAGAGGGAAACCTAAATATAAAAACTGCTACTGTAGACGAACGCTTCAACCTAGAAGAACAAAATTTGGTGAGCCAAGTGGGATTTGTGTACTGATCATTACCAACAAGTATCATCAAGATTGGGTGAAAAAATATTTGCTGGTATTTCGGAAACTCGTTATTTCTTAGAAGCTTGGCAACCCCTCTCAATGAAAGGGCTTTTCCACAGTGTGTGCATAGGGCTACTTGAAGAGGAAACAATGCATAGAGAAAAAACTGAGAACTCCTTTATTTTGTCAAGTTTCATAGAGCTACTACAAACCATGTTGGATTTAGAGTTCCAAATTCATCTATCTATATAGGAGAGAACAGAGTGAAACCTAAATATAAAAACTGCTACTGTAGACGAACGCTTCAACCTAGAAGAACAAAATTTGGTGAGCCAAGTGGGATTTGTGTACTGATCATTACCAACAAGTATCATCAAGATTGGGTGAAAAAATATTTGCTGGTATTTCGGAAACTCGTTATTTCTTAGAAGCTTGGCAACCCCTCTCAATGAAAGGGCTTTTCCATAGTGTGTGCATAGGGCTACTTGAAGAGGAAACAATCCATAGAGAAAAAACTGAGAACTCCTTTATTTTGTCAAGGTTCAAAAAGCTACTACAAACCATGTTGGATTTAGAGTTCCAAATTCATCTATCTATACAGGAGAGAACAGAGGGAAACCTAAATATAAAAACTGCTACTGTAGACGAACGCTTCAACCTGGAAGAACAAAATTTGGTGATCCAAGTGGGATTTGTGTACTGATCATTACCACCAAGTATCATCAACATTGGGTGAAAAAATATTTGCTGGTATTTCGGAAACGCGTTATTTCTTAGAAGCTTGGCAACCCCTCTCAATGAAAGGGATTTTCCACAGTGTGTGCCTAGGGCTACTTGAAGAGGAAACAATCCATAGAGAAAAAACTGAGAACTCCTTTACTTTGTCAAGTTTCAAAGAGCTACTACAAACCATGTTGGATTTAGAGTTTCAAATTCATCTATCTATATAGGAGAGAACAGAGGGAAACCGTAATATAAAAACTTCTATTGTAGACGAACGCTTTAACCAAGAAGAACAAAATTGGTGAGCCAAGTGGGATTGTTGTACTGATCATTACCACCAAGTATCATCAAGATTGGGTGAAAAAATATTTGCTGGTATTTTGGAAACTCGTTATTTCTTAGAAGACAGTCAACCCATCTCAATGAAAGTGCTTTCCACAGTCTGTGCATAGGGCTACTTGAAGAGGAAACAAACCATGGAGACAAAACTGAGAACTCCTTTATTTTGTCAAGTTTCAAAGAGCTACTACAAACCATGTTGGATTTAGAGTTCCAAATTCATCTATCTATATAGGAGAGAACAGAGGGAAACCTAAATATAAAAACTTGTACTGTAGAGGAACGCTTCAACCTAGAAGAACAAAATTTGGTGAGCCAAGTGGGATTTGTGTACTGATCATTAGCAAAAAGTATCATCAAGATTGGGTGAAAAAATATTTGCTGGTATTTCAGAAACTCGTTATTTCTTAGAAGCTTGGCAACCCCTCTCAATGAAAGTGCTTTTCCACAGTGTGTGCCTAGGGCTAATTGAAGAGGAAACAATCCATAGAGACAAAACTGAGAACTCCTTTATTTTTTCAAGTTTCAAAGAGCTACTACAAACCTTGTTGGATTTAGAGTTCCAAAATCATGTATCTATACAGGAAAGAACACAGGGAAACCTAAATATAAAAACTGCTACTGTAGACGAAAGCTTCAAACTAGAAGAAGAAAATTTGGTGAGCCAAGTGGGATTTGTGTATTGATCATTACCACCAAGTATCTTCAAGATTGGGTGAAAAAATATTTGCTGGTATTTCGGAAACTCGTTATTTCTAAAAAGCTTGGCAACCCCTCTCAATGAAAGTGCTTTTCCACAGCTTGTGCCTAGGGCTACTTGAAGATTAAACAAACCATAGAGACAAAACTGAGAACTCCTTTATTTTGTCATGTTTCAAAGAGCTACTACAATCCATGTTGGATTTAGAGTTCCAAATTTATCTATCTGTATAGGAGAGAACAGAGAGAATCATAAATATAAAAACTGCTACTGTAGACAAGCGCTTTAACCTAGAATAACAAAATTTGGTGAGCCAAGTGGGATTTGTGTTCTGATCATTACCACCAAGTATCATGAAGATGGGGTGAAAAAATATTTGCTGATGTTTCGGAAACTTGTAATTTCTTAGAAGCTTGGCAACCACTCTCAATGAAAGTGCTTTTCCACAGTCTGTGCCTAGGGCTAAATGAAGACGAAAAAAACCATAGAGAGAAAACTGAGCACTCCTTTATTTTGTCAAGTTTCAAAGAGCTACTACAAACCATGTTGGATTTAGAGTTCCAAATTCATCTATCTATATAGGAGAGAACAGAGGGAAACCTAAATATAAAAACTGCTACTGTAGAGGAACGCTTCAACCTAGAAGAACAAAATTTGGTGAGCCAAGTGGGATTTGTGTACATATCATTAGCAAAAAGTATCATCAAGATTGGGTGAAAAAATATTTGCTGGTATTTCGGAAACTCGTTATTTCTTAGAAGCTTGGCAACCCCTCTCAATGAAAGTGCTTTTCCACAGTCTGTGCCTAGGGCTACATGAAGAGGAAACAAACATAGAGAGAAAACTGAGAACTCCTTTATTTTGTCAAGTTTCAAAGAGCTACTAGAAACCATGTTGGATTTAGAGTTCCAAATTTATCTATCTATATAGGAGAGAACAGAGGGAAACCTAAATATAAAAAGTGCTACTGTAGACGAACGCTTCAACCTAGAAGAACAACATTTGGTGAGCCAAGTGGGATTTGTGTACTGATCATTACCACCAAGTATCATCAAGATTGGGTGAAAAAATATTTGCTGGTATTTTGGAAACTCGTTATTTTTTAGAAGCTTGGCAACCCCTCTCAATGAAAGCACTTTCCACAGTCTGTGCCTAGGGCTACTTGAAGATTAAACAAACCATAGAGACAAAACTGAGAACTCCTTTATTTTGTCAAGTTTCAAAGAGCTACTAGAAACCATGTTGGATTTAGAGTTCCAAATTCATCTATCTGTACAGGATAAAACAGAGGGAAACCTAAATATAAAAACCGCCACTGTAGACGAACGCTTCAACCTAGAAGAACAAAATTTGGTGAGCCAAGTGGGATTTGTGTACTGATCATGACCACCACGTATCATCAAGATTGGGTGAAAAAATATTTGCTGGTATTTCTTAAACTCGTAATTTCTTAGAAGCTTGGCAAACCCTCTCCATGAAAGTGCTTTTCCACAGTCTGTGACTAGGGCTACTTGAAGAGGAAACAAACCATAGAGACAAAACTGAGAACTCCTTTATTTTGTCAAGTTTCATAGAGCTACTACAAACCATGTTGGATTTAGAGTTCCAAATTCATCTATCTATATAGGAGAGAACAGAGTGAAACCTAAATATAAAAACTGCTACTGTAGACGAACGCTTCAACCTAGAAGAACAAAATTTGGTGAGCCAAGTGGGATTTGTGTACTGATCATTACCAACAAGTATCATCAAGAATGGGTGAAAAAATATTTGCTGGTATTTCGGAAACTCGTTATTTCTTAGAAGCTTGGCAACCCCTCTCAATGAAAGGGCTTTTCCACAGTGTGTGCATAGGGCTACTTGAAGAGGAAACAATGCATAGAGAAAAAACTGAGAACTCCTTTATTTTGTCAAGTTTCATAGAGCTACTACAAACCATGTTGGATTTAGAGTTCCAAATTCATCTATCTATATAGGAGAGAACAGAGTGAAACCTAAATATAAAAACTGCTACTGTAGACGAACGCTTCAACCTAGAAGAACAAAATTTGGTGAGCCAAGTGGGATTTGTGTACTGATCATTACCAACAAGTATCATCAAGATTGGGTGAAAAAATATTTGCTGGTATTTCGGAAACTCGTTATTTCTTAGAAGCTTGGCAACCCCTCTCAATGAAAGGGCTTTTCCATAGTGTGTGCATAGGGCTACTTGAAGAGGAAACAATCCATAGAGAAAAAACTGAGAACTCCTTTATTTTGTCAAGGTTCAAAAAGCTACTACAAACCATGTTGGATTTAGAGTTCCAAATTCATCTATCTATACAGTAGAGAACAGAGGGAAACCTAAATATAAAAACTGCTACTGTAGACGAACGCTTCAACCTGGAAGAACAAAATTTGGTGAGCCAAGTGGGATTTGTGTACTGATCATTACCACCAAGTATCATCAACATTGGGTGAAAAAATATT
>NW_027513838.1:57733-84612 GCF_048772815.1 Callospermophilus lateralis | reverse complement strand
CATGGTTTGTAGTAGCTCTTTGAAACTTGAAAAAATAAAGGAGTTCCTAGTTTTGTCTCTATGGTTTGTTTCCTCTTCAAGTAGCCCTACGCACAGACTGTGGAAAAGCACTTTCATTGGAGGGGTTGCCAAGCTTCTAAGAAATAACGAGTTCCCGAAATACCAGCAAATATTTTTTCACCCAATCTTGAAGATACTTGGTGCTAATGATCAGTACACAAATCCCACTTGGCTCACCAAATTTTGTTCTTCTAGGTTGAAGCGTTCGTCTACAGTAGCAGTTTTTATATTTAGGTTTCCCTCTGTTTTCTCATATATAGATAGATGAATTTGGAACTCTAAATCCAACATGGTTTGTAGTAGCTCTTTGAAACTTGACAAAATAAAGGAGTTCTCAGTTTTGTCTCTATGGTTTGTTTCCTCTTCAAGTAGCCCTATGCACAGACTGTGGAAAAGCACTTTCATTGAGAGGGGTTGCCAAGCTTCTAAGAAATAACGAGTTTCCGAAATACCAGCAAATATTTTTTCACCGAATCTTGGTGATACTTGTTGCTAATGATCAGTACGCAAATCCCACTTGGCTCACCAAATTTTGTTCTTCTAGGTTGAAGCGTTCGTCTACAGTAGCAGTTTTTATATTTAGGTTTCCCTCTCTTCTCTCCTATATAGATGGATGAATTTGGAACTCTAAATCCAACATGGTTTGTAGTAGCTCTTTGAAACTTGACAAAATAAAGGAGTTCTCACTTTTGTCTCTATGGTTTGTTTCCTCTTCAAGTAGCCCTAGGCACAGACTGTGGAAAAGCACTTTCATTGAGAGAGGTTGCCCAACTTCTAAGAAATAACGAGTTTCCGAAATACCAGCAAATATTTTTTCACCCAATCTTGATGATACTTGGTGGTAATGATCAGTACACAAGTCCCACTTGGCTCACCAAATTTTGTTCTTCTAGGTTGAAGCGTTCGTCTACAGTAGCAGTTGTTATAATTAGGTTTCCCTCTGTTCTCTAATATTTAGATAGATGAATTTGGAACTCCAAATAAATCATGGTTTGTAGTAGCTCTTTGAAACTTGACAAAATAAAGGAGTTCTTACTTTTGTCTCTGTGGTTTGTTTAATCTTCAAGGAGCCCTAGGCACAGACTGTGGAAAAGCACTTTCATTGAGAGGGGTTGCCAAGCTTCTAAGAAATAACGAGTTTCCGAAATACCAGCAAATATTTTTTCACCCAATCTTGATGATAATTGGTGCTAATGATCAGTACACAAATCCCACTTGGCTCACCATATTTTGTTCTTCTAGATTGAAGCGTTCGTCTACAGTAGCAGTTTTTATATTTAGGTTTCCCTCTGTTCTCTCCTATACAGATAGATGAATTTGGAATTCTAAATCCAACATGGTTTTTAGTAGCTCTTTGAAACTTGACAAAATAAAGGAGTTCTCAGTTTTGTCCCTATGGTTTGTTTCCTCTTCATGTAGCCCTAGGCACAGACTGTGGAAAAGCACTTTCACTGAGATTGGTTGCCAAGCTTCTAAGAAATAACGTGTTTCCGAAATACCAGCAAATATTTTTTCACCCAATCTTGATGATACTTGGTGGTAATGATCAGTACACAAATCCCACTTGGCTCACCAAATTTTGTTCTTCTAGTTTGAAGGGTTCGTCTACAGTAGAAGTTTTTATATTTAGGTTTCTCTCTGTTCTCTCCTATATAGATAGATGAATTTGGAACTCTAAATCCAACATGGATTGTAGTAGCTCTTTGAAACTTGTCAAAATAAAGGAGTTCTCAGTTTTGTCTTTATGGTTTGTTTCCTCTTCAAGTAGCCCTAGGCACTGACTGTGGAAAAGCACTTTAATTGAGAGGGGTTGCCAAGCTTCTAAGTAATAACGAGTTTCCGAAATACCAGCAAATATTTTTTCACCCAATCTTGATGATACTTGGTGGTAATGATCAGTACACAAATCCCACTTGGCTCACCAAATTTTGTTCTCCTAGGTTGAAGCGTTCGTCTACAGTAGCAGTTTTTATATTTAGGTTTCACTCTGTTCTCTGATATATAGATAGATGAATTTGGAACTCTCAATCCAACATGGTTTGTAGTAGCTCTTTGAAACTTGACAAAATAAAGGAGTTCTCAGTTTTGTCTCTATGGTTTGTTTCCTCTTCAAGTAGCCCTAGGCACAGACTGTGGAAAAGCACTTTCATTGAGAGGGGTTGCCAAGCTTCTAAGAAATAACGAGTTTCCGAAATACCAGCAAATATTTTTTCACCCAATCTTGATGATACTTGGTGGTAATGATCAGTACACAAGTCCCACTTGGCTCACCAAATTTTGTTCTTCTAGTTTGAAACTTTCGTCTACAGTAGCAGTTTTTATATTTAGGTTACCTTCTGTTCTCTCCTATTTAGATAGATTAATTTGGAACTCTAAATCCAACATGGTTTTTAGTAGCTCTTTGAAACTTGACAAAATAAAGGAGTTCTCAGTTTTGTCTCTATGCTATTTTTCCTCTTCCAGTAGCCCTAGTCACAAACTGTGGAAAAGCACTTTCATTGAGAGGGGTTGCCAAGCTTCTAAGATATTACGAGTGTCTGAAATACCAGCAAATATTTTTTCACCCAATCTTGATGATACTTGGTGGCAATGATCAGGAAACTTATCCCACTTGGCTCACCAAATTTTGTTCTTCTAGTTTGAAGCTTTCGTCTACAGTAGCAGTTTTTATATTTAGGCTTCCCTCTGTTCTCTCCTATTTAGATAGATGAATTTGGAACTCCAAATAAAACATGGTTTGTAGTAGCTCTTTGAAACTTGACAAAATAAAGGAGTTCTTACTTTTGTCTCTGTGTTTTGCTTAATCTTCAAGGAGCCCTAGGCACAGACTGTGGAGAAGCACTTTCATTGAGAGGGGTTGCCAAGCTTCTAAGAAATGAAGAGTTTCCGAAATACCAGCAAATATTTTTTCAAACAATCTTGATGATACTTTGTGATAATGATCAGTACACCAATCCCACTTGGCTCACCAAATTTTGTTCTTCTAGGTTGAAGTGTTCGTCTACAGTAGCAGTTTTTATATTTAGGTTTCCCTCTGTTCTCTCCTATAGAGATATATGAATTTGGAATTCTAAATCCAACATGGTTTTTAGTAGCTCTTTGAAACTTGACAAAATAAAGGAGTTCAGAGTTTTGTCCCTATGGTTTGTTTCCTCTTCAGGTAGCCCTAGGCACAGACTGTGGAAAAGCACTTTAATTGAGAGGGGTTGCAAAGCTTCTAAGAAATAACGAGTTTCCGAAATACCAGCAAATATTTTTTCACCCAATCTTGATGATACTTGGTGGTAATGATCAGTACACAAATCCCACTTGGCTCCCCAAATTTTGTTCTTCTAGGTTGAAGGGTTCGTCTACAGTAGCAGTTTTTATATTTAGGTTTCTCTCTGTTCTCTCCTATATAGATAGATGAATATGGAACTCTAAATCCAACATGGATTGTAGTAGCTTTTTGAAACTTGTCAAAATAAAGGAGTTCTCAGTTTTGTCTCTATGGTTTGTTTCCTCTTCAAGTAGCCCTAGGCACAGACTGTGGAAAAGCACTTTCATTGAGAGGGGTTGCCAAGCTTCTAAGAAATAACGAGTTTCCGAAATACCAGCAAATACGTTTTCACCCAATCTTGATGATACTTGGTGGTAATGATCAGTACACCAATCCCACTTGGCTCACCAAATTTTGTTCTTCTAGGTTGAAGCGTTCGTCTACAGTAGCAGTTTTTATATTTAGGTTTCTCTCTGTTCTCTCCTGTATAGACAGATGAATTTGGAACTCTAAATCCAACATGGATTGTAGTAGCTCTTTGAAACTTGACAAAATAAAGGAGTTCTCAGTTTTGTCTGTATGGTTTGTTTCCTCTTCAAGTAGCCCTAATCACAGACTGTGGAAAAGCACTTTCATTGAGAGGGGTTGCCAAGCTTCTAAGAAATAACGAATTTCCGAAATACCAGCAAATATTTTTTCACCCAATCTTGATGATACTTGGTGGTAATGATCAGTACACAAATCCAACTTGGCTCCCCAAATTTTGTTCTTCTAGGTTGAAGCGTTCGTCTACAGTAGCAGTTTTTATATATAGGTTACCCTCTGTTCTCTCCTATATAGAAAGATGAATTTGGAACACTAAATAAAACACGGTTTGTAGTAGCTCTTTGAAACTTGACAAAATAAAGGAGTTCTCAGTTTTGTCTCTATGGTTTGTTTAATCTTCAAGTAGCCCTAGGCTCAGACTGTGGAAAAGCACTTTCATTGAGAGGGGTTGCCAAGCTTCAAAGAAATTACGAATTTCCGAAATACCAGGAAATATTTTTTCACCCAATCTTGAGGTTACTTGGTGGTAATGATCAGTACACAAACTCCACTTGGCTCACCAAATTTTGTTCTTCTAGGTTTAAGCGTTCGCCTACAGTAGGAGTTTTTATATTTAGGTTTCACTCTGTTCTCTCCTATACAGATAGATGAATTTCGAACTCTAAATCCAACATGGTTTGTAGTACAAATTTGAAACTTGACAAAATAAAGGAGTTCTCAGTTTTGTCTCTATGGTTTGTTTCCACTTTAATTACCCCTAGGCACAGACTCTGGGAAAGCACTTTCATTGAAAGGGGTTGCCAAGCTTCCAAGAAATAACGAGTTTCCGAAATACCAGCAAATATTTTTTCACCCAATCTTCATGATACTTGGTGGCAATGATCGGAACAAAATTCCCACTTGACTCACCAAATTTTGTTCTTCTAGGTTGAAGCGTTCGTTTACAGTAGCAGTTTTTATATTTAGGTTTCCCTCTGTTCTCTCCTATAAGATAGATGAATTTGAACTCTAAATCCAACATGGTTTGTAGTAGCTCTTTGAAACTTGACAAAATAAAGGAGTTCCTAGTTTTGTCTCTATGGTTTGTTTCCTCTTCAAGTAGCCCTACGCACAGACTGTGGAAAAGCACTTTCATTGGAGGGGTTGCCAAGCTTCTAAGAAATAACGAGTTCCCGAAATACCAGCAAATATTTTTTCACCCAATCTTGATGATACTTGGTGCTAATGATCAGTACACAAATCCCACTTGGCTCACCAAATTTTGTTCTTCTAGGTTGAAGCGTTCGTCTACAGTAGCAGTTTTTATATTTAAGTTTCCCTCTATTCTCTCCTATATAGATGGATGAATTTGGAACTCTAAATCTAACATGGTTTGTAGTAGCTCTTTGAAACTTGACAAAATAAAGGAGTTCTCACTTTTGTCTCTATGGTTTGTTTCCTCTTCAAGTAGCCCTAGGCACAGACTGTGGAAAAGCACTTTCATTGAGAGGGGTTGCCAAGCTTCTAAGAAATAACGAGTTTCCGAAATACCAGCAAATATTTTTTCACCCAATTCTGATGATACTTGGTGGTAATGATCACTACACAAATCTCACTTGGCTCACCAAATTTTGTTCTCCTAGGTTGAAGCGTTCGTCTACAGTAGCAGTTTTTACATTTACGTTTCACTCTTTTCTCTCCTATATAGATAGATGAATTTGGAACTCTAAATCCAACATGGTTTGTAGTAGCTCTTTGAAACTTGATAAAATAAAGGAGTTCTCAGGTTTGTCTCTATGGTTTGTTTCCTCTTCAAGTAGCCCTAGGCACAGACTGTGGAAAAGCACTTTCATTGAGAGAGGTTGCCCAACTTCTAAGAAATAACGAGTTTCCGAAATACCAGCAAATATTTTTTCACCCAATCTTGATGATACTTGGTGGTAATGATCAGTACACAAATCCCACTTGGCTCACCAAATTTTGTTCTTCTAGGTTGAAGCGTTCGTCTACAGTAGCAGTTGTTATAATTAGGTTTCCCTCTGTTCTCTCCTATTTAGATAGATGAATTTGGAACTACAAATAAATCATGGTTTGTAGTAGCTCTTTGAAACTTGACAAAATAAAGGAGTTCTTACTTTTGTCTCTGTGGTTTGTTTAATTTTCAAGGAGCCCTAGGCACACACTGTGGAAAAGCACTTTCATTGAGAGGGGTTGCCAAGCTTCTAAGAAATAACGAGTTTCCGAAATACCAGCAAATATTTTTTCACACAATCTTGATGATACTTGGTGCTAATGATCAGTACACAAATCCCACTTGGCTCACCATATTTTGTTCTTCTAGATTGAAGCGTTCGTCTACAGTAGCAGTTTTTATATTTAGGTTTCCCTCTGTTCTCTCCTATACAAATAGATGAATTTGGAATTCTAAATCCAACATGGTTTTTAGTAGCTCTCTGAAACTTGACGAAATAAAGAGGTTCTCAGTTTTGTCCCTATGGTTTGTTTCCTCTTCAGGTAGACCTAGGCACAGACTGTGGAAAAGCACTTACACTGGGAGGGGTTGCCAAGCTTCTAAGAAATAACGAGTTTCCGAAATACCAGCAAATATTTTTTCACCCAATCTTGATGATACTTGGTGGTAATGATCAGTACACAAATCCCACGTGGCTCACGAAATTTTTTTCTTCTAGTTTGAAGGGTTCGTCTACAGTAGAAGTTTTTATATTTACGTTTCTCTCTGTTCTCTCCTATATAGATAGATGAATTAGGAACTCTAAATCCAACATGGATTGTAGTAGCTCTTTGAAACTTGTCAAAATAAAGGAGTTCTCAGTTTTGTCTCTATGGTTTGTTTCCTCTTCAAGTAGCCCTAGGCACAGACTGTGGAAAAGCACTTTCATTGAGAGGGGTTGCCAAGCTTCTAAGAAATAACGAATTTCCGAAATACCAGCAAATATTTTTTCACCCAATCTTGATGATACTTGGTGGTAATGATCAGTACACAAATCCCACTTGGCTCACCAAATTTGTTCTTCTAGGTTGAAGCGTTCGTCTACAGTAGCAGTTTTTATAATTAGGTTTCCCTCTGTTCTCTCCTATACAGATAGATGAATTTGGAATTATAAATCCAACATGGTTTTTAGTAGCTCTTTGAAACTTGACAAAATAATGGAGTTCTCAGTTTGGTCCCTATGGTTTGTTTCCTCTTCAGGTAGCCCTAGGCACAGACTGTGGAAAAGCACTTTCACTGAGAGGGGTTGACAAGCTTCTAAGAAATAACGAGTTTCCGAAATACCAGAAAATATTTTTTCACCCAATCTTGATGATACTTGGTGGTAATGATCAGTACACAAATCCCACATGGCTGACCAAATTTTGTTCTTCTAGGTTGAAGGGTTCGTCTACAGTAGAAGTTTTTATATTTAGGTTTCTCTCTGTTCTCTCCTATACAGATAGATGAATTTGGAACTCTAAATCCAACATGGTTTGTAGTAGCTCTTTGAAACTTGACAAAATAAAGGAGTTCTCAGTTTTGTCACAATGGTTTGTTTCCTCTTCAAGTAGCCCTAGGCACAGACTGTGGAAAAGCACTTTCATTGAGAGGGCTTGCCAAGCTTCTAAGAAATAACGAGTTTCCGAAATACCAGCAAATATTTTTTCACCCAATCTTGATGATACTTGGTGGTAATGATCAGTACACAAATCCCACTTGGCTCACCAAATTTTTTTCTTCTAGGTTGAAGCGTTCGTCTACAGTAGCAGTTTTTATAATTAGGTTTTCCTCTGTTCTCTCCTATTTAGATAGATGAATTTGGAACTCTAAATCCAACATGGTTTTTAGTAGCTCGGTGAAACTTGACAAAATAAAGGAGTTCTCAGTTTTGTCTCTATGGTTTGTTTCCACTTCAAGTAGCCCTAGGCACAGACTGTGGAAAAGCACTTTCATTGAGAGGGGTTGCCAAGATTCCAAGAAATTACGAGTTTCCAAAATACCAGCAAATACTTTTTCACACAATCTTGATGATACTTGTTGCTAATGATCAGTACACAAATCCCAGTTGGCTCACCAAATTTTGTTCTTCTAGGTTGAAGCATTCGTCTACAATAGCAGTTTTTATATTTAGGTTTCCCTCTGTTCTCTCCTATATAGACAGATGAATTTGGAACTCTAAATCCAACATGGTTTGTAGTAGCTCTTTGAAACTTGACAAAATAAAGGAGTTCTCACTTTTGTCACTATGGTTTGTTTCCTCTTCAGGTAGCCCTAGGCACAGACTGTGTAAAAGCACTTTCATTGAGAGGGGTTGCCAAGCTTCTAAGAAATAACGAGTTTCCGAAATGCCAGCAAATATTTTTTCACCCAATCTTGATGATACTTGGTGGTAATGATCAGTACACCAATCCCACTTGGCTCACCAAATTTTGTTCTTCTAGTTTGAAACTTTCGTCTACAGTAGCAGTTTTTTATTTACGTTTCCCTCGGTTCTCTCCTATTTAGATAGATGAATTTGGAACTCCAAGTAAAACATGGTTTGTAGTAGCTCTTTGAATCTTGACAAAATAAAGGAGTTCTTACTTTTGTCTCTGTGCTTTATTTAATCTTCAAGGAGCCCTAGGCACAGACTGTGGAAAAGCACTTTCATTGAGAGGGGTTGCCAAGCTTCTAAGAAATAACGAGTTTACGAAATACCAGCAAATATTTTTTCACCCAATCTTGATGATACTTGGTGATAATGATCAGTACAAAAATCCCACTTGGCTCACCATATTTTGTTCTTCTAGGTTGAAGCGTTCGTCTACAGTAGCAGTTTTTATATTTAGGTTTCCCTCTGTTCTCTCCTATAGAGATAGATGAATTTGGAATTCTAAATCCAACATGGTTTTTAGTAGTTCTTTGAAACTTCACAAAATAAAGGAGTTCTCAGTTTTGTCCCTATGGTTTGTTTCCTCTTCAGGTAGCCCTAGGCACAGACTGCGGAAAAGCACTTTCATTGAGAGGGGTTGCCAAGCTTCTAAGAAATAACGAGTTTCCGAAATACCAGCAAATATTTTTTCACCCAATCTTGATGATACATGGTGGTAATGATCAGTACACAAATCCCAATTGGCTCACCAAATTTTGTTCTTCTAGGTTGAAGGGTTCGTCTACAGTAGCAGTTTTTATATTTAGGTTTCTCTCTGTTCTCTCCTATATAGATAGATGAATATGGAACTCTAAATCCAACATGGATTGTAGTAGCTCTTTGAAACTTGTCAAAATAAAGGAGTTCTCAGTTTTGTCTCTATGTTTTTTTTCCTCTTCAAGTAGCCCTAGGCACAGACTGTGGAAAAGCACTTTCATTGAGAGTGGTTGCCAAGCTTCTAAGAAATAACGAGTTTCCGAAATACCAGCAAATACTTTTTCACCCAATCTTGATGATACTTGGTGTTAATGATCAGTACAAAAATCCCACTGGGATCACCAAATTTTGTTCTTCTAGGTTGAAGCGTTCGTCTACATTAGCAGTTTTTATATATAGTTTTCCCTCTTTTCTCTCCTATATAGAAAGATGAATTTGGAACACTAAATAAAACACGGTTTGTAGTAGCTCTTTGAAACTTGAAAAAATAAAGGAGTTCTCAGTTTTGTCTCTATGGTTTGTTTAATCTTTAAGTAGCCCTAGGCTCAGACTGTGGAAAAGCACTTTCATTGAGAGGGGTTGCCAATCTTCAAAGAAATTACGAATTTCCGAAATACCAGGAATTATTTTTTCACCCAATCTTGAGGATACTTGGTGGTAATGATCAGTACACAAACTCCACTTGGCTCACCAAATTTTGTTCTTCTAGGTTTAAGCGTTCGTCTACAGTAGAAGTTTTTATATTTAGGTTTCACTCTGTTCTCTCCTATATAGATAGCTGAATTTGGAACTCTAAATCCAACATGGTTTGTAGTACCTGTTTGAAACTTGACAAAATAAAGGAGTTCTCAGTTTTGTCTCCATGGTTTGTTTCCACTTTAAGTAGCCCTAGGCACAGACTCTGGGAAAGCACTTTCATTGAAAGGGGTTGCCATGCTTCCAAGAAATAACGAGTTTCCGAAATACCAGCAAATATTTTTTCACCCAATCTTCATGATACTTGGTGGCAGTGATCTGTACAAAATTCCCACTTGACTCACCAAATTTTGTTCTTCTAGGTTGAAGCGTTCGTTTACAGTAGCAGTTTTTATATTTAGGTTTCCCTCTGTTCTCTCCTATACAGATAGATGAATTTGAACTCTAAATCCAACATGGTTTGTAGTAGCTGTTTGAAACTTGACAAAATAAAGGAGTTCTCATTTTTGTCTCTATGGTTTGTTTCCTCTTCAAGTAGCCCTAGGCACAGACTGTGGAAAAGCACTTTCATTGAGAGGGCTTGCCAAGCTTCTAAGAAATAACGAGTTTCCGAAATACCAGCAAATATTTTTTCACCCAATCTTGATGATTCTTGTTGCTAATGATCAGTACACAAATCCCACTTGGCTCACCAAATTTTGTTCTTCTAGGTTGAAGCATTCGTCTACAGTAGCAGTTTTTATATTTAGGTTTCCCTCTGTTCTCTCCTATATAGACAGATGAATTTGGAACTCTAAATCCAAAATGGTTTGTAGTAGCTCTTTGAAACTTGACAAAATAAAGGAGTTCTCACTTTTGTCACTATGGTTTGTTTCCTCTTCAAGTAGCCCTAGGCACAGAATGTGTAAAAGCACTTTATTGAGAGGGGTTGCCAACTTTCTAAGAAATAACGAGTTTCCAAATACCAGCAAATATTTTTTCACCCAATCTTGATGATACTTGGTGGTAATGATCAGTACACAAATCCCACTTGGCTGACCAAATTTTGTTCTCCTAGGTGAAGCGTTCGTCTACAGTAGCAGTTTTTACATTTAGGTTTCACTCTGTTCTCTCATATATAGATAGATGAATTTGGAACTCTAAATCCAACATGGTTTGTAGTAGCTCTTTGAAACTTGACAAAATAAAAGAGTTCTCAGTTTTGTCTCTATGGTTTGTTTCCTCTTCAAGTAGCCCTAGGCACAGACTGTGGAAAAGCACTTTCATGGAGAGGGGTTGCCAAGCTTCTAAGAAATAACGAGTTTCCGAAATACCAGCAAATATTTTTTCACCCAATCTTGATGATACTTGTTGCTAATGATCAGTACACAAATCCCACTTGGCTCACCAAATTTTGTTCTTCTATGTTGAAGCGTTCGTCTACAGTAGCAGTTTTTATATTTAGGTTTCCCTCTGTTCACTCCTATATAGAGAGATGAATTTGGAACTCTAAATCCAAAATGGTTTGTTGTAGCTCTTTGAAACTTGACAAATAAAGGAGTTCTGAGTTTTGTCTCTATGGTTTGTTTCCTCTTCAGGTAGCCCTAGGCACAGACTGTGGAAAAGCACATTCATTGAGAGGGGTTGCGAAGCTTCTAAGAAATAACGAGTTTCCGAAATTCCAGCAAATATTTTTTCACCCAATCTTGATGATACTTGTTGGTAATGATCAGTACACCATTCCCACTTGGCTCAACAAATTTTGTTCTTCTAGTTTGAAACTTTCGTCTACAGTAGCAGTTTTTATATTTAGGTTTCCCTCTGTTCTCTCCTATTTAGATAGATGAATTTGGAACTCCAAATAAAACATGGTTTGTAGTAGCTCTTTGAAACTTGACAAAATAAAGGAGTTCTTACTTTTGTCTCTGTGCTTTATTTAATCTTCAAGGAGCCCTAGGCACAGACTGTGGAAAAGCACTTTCATTGAGAGGGGTTGCCAAGCTTCTAAGAAATAACGAGTTTCCGAAATACCAGCAAATATTTTTTCACCCAATCTTGATGATACTTGGTGATAATGATGAGTACAAAAATCCCACTTGGCTCACCATATTTTGTTCTTCTAGGTTGAAGCGTTCGTCTACAGTAGCAGTTTTTATATTTAGGTTTCCCTCTGTTCTCTCCTATAGAGATAGATAAATTTGGAACTCTAAATCCAACATGGTTTTTAGTAGCTCTTTGAAACTTGACAAAATAAAGGAGTTCTCAGTTTTGTCTCTATGGTTTGTTTCCTCTTCAATTAGCCCTAAGCAGAGACTGTGGAAAAGCACTTTCATTGAAAGGGGTTGCCCAGCTTCCAAGACATTACGAGTTTCCGAAATACCAGCAAATATTTTTTCACCCAAACTTGATGATACGTGGTGGTAATGAAAAGTACACAAATCCCACTTGGCTCACCAAATTTTGTTCTGCTAGGTTGAAGGGTTCCTTTACAGTAGCAGTTTTTATATTTAGGTTTCCCTCTGTTCTCTCCTATATAGATAGATGAATTTAGAACACTAAATCCAACATGGTTTGTAGTAGCTCTTTGAAACTTGTCAAAATAAAGTAGTTCTCAGTTTTGTCTCTATGGTTTGTTTTCCCTTCATGTTTCCCTAGGCATTGACTGTGGAAAAGCACTTTTTTGAGAGGGGTTGCCAAGCTTCTAAGAAATAACAAGTTTCCGAAATACCAGCAAATATTTTTTCACCCAATCTTGATGATACTTGGTGGTAATGATCAGTACACAAACCCCACTTGGCTCACCAAATTTTGTTCTTCGAGGTTTAAGCGTTCGTCTAAAGTAGCAGTTTTAATATTTAGGCTTCACTCTGTTCTCTCCTATGTAGATAGATGATTTTGGAACTCTAAATCCAACATGGTTTGTAGTCCCTCTTTGAAACTATACAAAAAAAGTAGTTCTCAGTTTTGTCTCTATGGTTTGTTTCCTCTTCAAGTAGCCCTAGGCACAGACTGTGGAAAAGCACTTTCATTGAGAGTGGTTGCCAAGTTCTCTGAAATAACGATTTTCTGAAATACCAGCAAATATTTTTTCAACCAATCTTGATGATAATTGTTGGTAATGATCAGAAGACAAATCCCACTTGGCTCACCAAATTTTGTTCTTCTAGTTTGAAACTTTCGTCTACAGTAGCAGTTTTTATATTTAGGTTTCCCTCTGTTCTCTCCTATTTACATAGATTAATTTGGAACTCTAAATCCAACATGGTTTGTAGTAGCTCTTTGAAACTTGACAAAATAAAGGAGTTCTCAGTTTTGTCTCTATGGTTTGTTTCCTCTTCAAGTAGCCCTAGGCACAGACTGTGGAAAAGCACTTTCATTGAGAGAGGTTGCCCAACTTCTAAGAAATAACGAGTTTCCGAAATACCAGCAAATATTTTTTCACCCAATCTTGATGATACTTGGTGGTAATGATCAGTACACAAATCCCACTTGGCTCACCAAATTTTGTTCTTCTAGGTTGAAGCGTTCGTCTATAGTAGCAGTTTTTATAATTAGGTTTCCCTCTGTTTTCTCCTATTTAGATAGATGAATTTGGAACTCTAAATCCAACATGGTTTTTAGTAGCTCTTTGAAACTTGACAAAATAAAGGAGTTCTCAGTTTTGTCTCCATTGTTTGTTTCCTCTTCAAGTAGCCCTTGGCACAGACTGTGGAAAAGCACATTCATTGAGAGGGGTTGCCAAGCTTCTAAGAAATAACGAGTTTCCGAAATACCAGCAAATATTTTTTCACCCAATCTTGATGATACTTGTTGCTAATGATCAGTACACAATTCCCACTTGGCTCACCAAATTTTATTCTTCTAGGTTGAAGCTTTCTTCTATAGTAGCAGTTTTTATATTTAGGTTTCCCTCTGTTCTCTCCTATTTAGATAGATGATTTGGAACTCCAAATAAATCATGGTTCATAGTAGCTCTTTGAAACTTGACAAAATAAAGGAGTTTTTACTTTTGTCTCTGTGGTTTGTTTAATCTTCAAGGAGCCCTAGGCACAGACTGTGGAAAAGCACTTTCATTAGAGGGGTTGCCAAACTTCTAAGAAATAATGAGTATCCGAATTATCAGCAAACATTTTTTCACCCAATCTTGATGATACTTGGTGGTAATGATCAGTACACAAATCCCACTTGGCTCACCAAATTTTTGTTCTTCTATGTTGAAGCGTTCGTCTAGAGTAGGAGTTTTTATATTTAGGTTTCCCTCTGTTCTCTCCTATATAGATAGATGAATTTGGAACTCTGAATCAAACATGGTTTGTAGTAGCTCTTTGAAACTTGACAAAATAAAGTAGTTCTCAATTTTGTCTCTATGGTTAGTTTCCTCTTCAGGTAGCCCTAGGCACAGACTGTGCAAAAGCACTTTCATTTAGAGGGGTTGCCAAGCTTCTAAGAAATAACGAGTTTCCGAAATACCAGCAAATATTTTTTCACCCAATCTTGATGATACTTGGTGGTAATGATCAGTACACAAACCCCACTTGGCTCACCAAATTTTGTTCTTCTAGGTTGAAGCGTTCGTGTACAGTAGCAGTTTTTATATTTTGGATTCACTCTGTTCTCTCCTATGTAGATAGATGATTTTGGAACTCTAAATCCAACATGGTTTGTAGTCCCTCTTTGAAACTCTACAAAAAAAGTAGTTCTCAGTTTTGTCTCTATGGTTTGTTTCCTCTTCAAGTAGCCCTAGGCACAGACTGTGGAAAAGCACTTTCATTGAGAGAGGTTGCCCAACTTCTAAGAAATAACGAGTTTCCGAAATACCAGCAAATATTTTTTCACCCAATCTTGATGATACTTGGTGGTAATGATCAGTACACAAATCCCACTTGGCTCACCAAATTTTGTTCTTCTAGGTTGAAGCGTTCGTCTATAGTAGCAGTTTTTATAATTAGGTTTCCCTCTGTTTTCTCCTATTTAGATAGATGAATTTGGAACTCTAAATCCAACATGGTTTTTAGTAGCTCTTTGAAACTTGACAAAATAAAGGAGTTCTCAGTTTTGTCTCCATTGTTTGTTTCCTCTTCAAGTAGCCCTTGGCACAGACTGTGGAAAAGCACATTCATTGAGAGGGGTTGCCAAGCTTCTAAGAAATAACGAGTTTCCGGAATACCAGCAAATATTTTTTCACCCAATCTTGATGATACTTGGTGGTAAGGATCGGTACACAAATCCCACATGACGCATCAAATTTTGTTCATCTAGGTTGAAGCGTTCGTTTACAGTAGCAGTTTATATTTTTAGGTTTCCCTCAGTTCTCTCCTATTTAGATAGATGAATTTGGAACTCTAAATAAATCATGGTTTGTAGTAGCTCTTTGAAACTTGACAAAATAAAGGAGTTCTCAGTTTTGTCTCTATGGTTTGTTTCCTCTTCAAGTAGCCCTAGGCACAGACTGTGGAAAAGCACTTTCATTGAAAGGGGTTGCCCAGTTTCGAAGACATTACGAGTTTCCGAAATACCAGCAAATATTTTTTCACCCAATCTTTATGATACTTGGTGGTAATGATCAGTACACAAATCCCACTTGGCTCACCAAATTTAGTTTATCTAGGTTGAAGCGTTCGTCTACCGTAGCAGTTTTTATATTTAGGTTACCCTCTGTTTTCTCCTATATAGATAGATAAATTTGGAACTCTAAATCCAACATGGTTTGTAGTAGCTCTTTGAAACTTGACAAAATAAAGGAGTTCTCAGTTTTGTCTCTATGGTTTGTTTCCTCTTCAATTAGCCCTAAGCAGAGACTGTGGAAAAGCACTTTCATTGAAAGGGGTTGATCAGCTTCCAAGACATTACGAGTTTCCGACATATCTGCAAATATTTTTTCACCCAAACTTGATGATACGTGGTGGTAATGAAAAGTACACAAATCCCACTTGGCTCACCAAATTTTGTTGTGCTAGGTTGAAGCGTTCCTTTACAGTCGCAGTTTTTATATTTAGGTTTCCCTCTGTTCTCTCCTATATAGATAGATGAATTTAGAACACTAAATCCAACATGGTTTGTAGTAGCTCTTTGAAACTTGACAAAATAAAGTAGTTCTCAGTTTTGTCTCTATGGTTTGTTTTCCCTTCATGTTTCCCTAGGCATTGACTGTGGAAAAGCACTTTTTTGAGAGGGGTTGCCAAGCTTCTAAGAAATAACAAGTTTCCGAAATACCAGCAAATATTTTTTCACCCAATCTTGATGATACTTGGTGGTAATGATCAGTACACAAACCCCACTTGGCTCACCAAATTTTGTTCTTCGAGGTTTAAGCGTTCGTCTAAAGTAGCAGTTTTAATATTTAGGCTTCACTCTGTTCTCTCCTATGTAGATAGATGATTTTGGAACTCTAAATCCAACATGGTTTGTAGTCCCTCTTTGAAACTATACAAAAAAAGTAGTTCTCAGTTTTGTCTCTATGGTTTGTTTCCTCTTCAAGTAGCCCTAGGCACAGACTGTGGAAAAGCACTTTCATTGAGAGTGGTTGCCAAGTTCTCTGAAATAACGATTTTCTGAAATACCAGCAAATATTTTTTCAACCAATCTTGATGATAATTGTTGGTAATGATCAGAAGACAAATCCCACTTGGCTCACCAAATTTTGTTCTTCTAGTTTGAAACTTTCGTCTACAGTAGCAGTTTTTATATTTAGGTTTCCCTCTGTTCTCTCCTATTTACATAGATTAATTTGGAACTCTAAATCCAACATGGTTTGTAGTAGCTCTTTGAAACTTGACAAAATAAAGGAGTTCTCAGTTTTGTCTCTATGGTTTGTTTCCTCTTCAAGTAGCCCTAGGCACAGACTGTGGAAAAGCACTTTCATTGAGAGAGGTTGCCCAACTTCTAAGAAATAACGAGTTTCCGAAATACCAGCAAATATTTTTTCACCCAATCTTGATGATACTTGGTGGTAATGATCAGTACACAAATCCCACTTGGCTCACCAAATTTTGTTCTTCTAGGTTGAAGCGTTCGTCTATAGTAGCAGTTTTTATAATTAGGTTTCCCTCTGTTTTCTCCTATTTAGATAGATGAATTTGGAACTCTAAATCCAACATGGTTTTTAGTAGCTCTTTGAAACTTGACAAAATAAAGGAGTTCTCAGTTTTGTCTCCATTGTTTGTTTCCTCTTCAAGTAGCCCTTGGCACAGACTGTGGAAAAGCACATTCATTGAGAGGGGTTGCCAAGCTTCTAAGAAATAACGAGTTTCCGAAATACCAGCAAATATTTTTTCACCCAATCTTGATGATACTTGTTGCTAATGATCAGTACACAATTCCCACTTGGCTCACCAAATTTTATTCTTCTAGGTTGAAGCTTTCTTCTATAGTAGCAGTTTTTATATTTAGGTTTCCCTCTGTTCTCTCCTATTTAGATAGATGATTTGGAACTCCAAATAAATCATGGTTCGTAGTAGCTCTTTGAAACTTGACAAAATAAAGGAGTTTTTACTTTTGTCTCTGTGGTTTGTTTAATCTTCAAGGAGCCCTAGGCACAGACTGTGGAAAAGCACTTTCATTAGAGGGGTTGCCAAACTTCTAAGAAATAATGAGTATCCGAATTATCAGCAAACATTTTTTCACCCAATCTTGATGATACTTGGTGGTAATGATCAGTACACAAATCCCACCTGGCTCACCAAATTTTTGTTCTTCTATGTTGAAGCGTTCGTCTAGAGTAGGAGTTTTTATATTTAGGTTTCCCTCTGTTCTCTCCTATATAGATAGATGAATTTGGAACTCTGAATCAAACATGGTTTGAAGTAGCTCTTTGAAACTTGACAAAATAAAGTAGTTCTCAATTTTGTCTCTATGGTTAGTTTCCTCTTCAGGTAGCCCTAGGCACAGACTGTGCAAAAGCACTTTCATTGAGAGGGGTTGCCAAGCTTCTAAGAAATAACGAGTTTCCGAAATACCAGCAAATATTTTTTCACCCAATCTTGATGATACTTGGTGGTAATGATCAGTACACAAACCCCACTTGGCTCACCAAATTTTGTTCTTCGAGGTTTAAGCGTTCGTCTAAAGTAGCAGTTTTTATATTTAGGATTCACTCTGTTCTCTCCTATGTAGATAGATGATTTTGGAACTCTAAATCCAACATGGTTTGTAGTCCCTCTTTGAAACTCTACAAAAAAAGTAGTTCTCATTTTGTCTCTATGGTTTGTTTCCTCTTCAAGTAGCCCTAGGCACAGACTGTGGAAAAGCACTTTCATTGAGAGGGGTTGCCAAGTTTTAAGAAATAACGATTTTCTGAAATACCAGCAAATATTTTTTCAACCAATCTTGATGATAATTGCTGGTAATGATCAGAAGACAAATCCCACTTGGCTCACCAAATTTTGTTCTTCTAGGTTGAAATGATCGTCTACAGTAGCAGTTTTTATATTTAGGTTTCCCTCTGTTCTCTCATATATAGATAGATGAATTTGGAACTCTAAATCCAAAATGGTTTGTAGTAGCTCTTTGAAACTTGACAAAACAAAGTTGTTCTCTGTTTTATCTCTCTGGTTTGTTTACGCTTTAAGTAGCCCTAGGCACAGACTCTGGAAAAGCACTTTCATTTAAAGGGGTTGCCAAGCTTCGAAGAAATAACGAGTTTCTCAAATACCAGCAAATATTTTTTCACCCAATCTTGATGATTCTTGGTGGTAATGATCAGTAAACAAACCCCACTTGGCTCACCAAATTTTGTTCTTGTAGGTTTAAGCGTTCGTCTAAAGTAGCAGTTTTTATATTTAGGTTTCACTCTGTTCTCTCCTATATAGATAGATGAATTTGGAACTCTAAATCCAACATGGTTTGTAGTAGCTCTTAGAAACTTGACAAAATAAGTAGTTCTCAGTTTTGTCTATATGATTTCTTTCCTCTTCAAGTAGCCCAATGCACAGACTGTGGAAAAGCACTTTCATTGAGAGGGTTTGCCAAGCTTCTAAGAAATAATTAGTATCCGAAATACCAGCAAATGTTTTTTCACCAATATTGATGATACTTGGTAGTAATGATCAGTACACAATTCCCACTTGGGTCACCAATTTGTGTTCTTCTATGTTGAAGCGTTCATCTACAGTAGGAGTTTTTATATTTAGGTTTCCCTCTGTTCTCTCCTATACAGATAGATGAATTTGAACTCTAAATCCAACATGGTTTGTAGTAGCTCTTTGGAACTTGAAAAAATAAAGGAGTTCTAAGTTTTGTCTCTATGGTTTGTTTCCTCTTCAAGTAGCCCTAATCACAGACTGTGGCAAAGCACTTTCATTGAGAGGGGTTGCCAAGCTTCGAAGAAATAACGAGTTTCCGAAATACCAGCAAATATTTTTTCACCCAATCTTGATGATACTTGGTGCTAATGATCAGTACACAAATCCCACTTTTCTCACCATATTTTGTTCTTCTAGGTTGAAGCGTTCGTCTACAGTAGCTGTTTTTATATTTAGGTTTCCCTCTGTTCTCTCCTATACAGAGAGATGAATTTGGAATTCTAAATTCAACATGGTTTTTAGTACCTCTTTGAAACTTGACAATATAAAGGAGTTCTCAGTTTTGTCTCTATGGTTTGTTTCCTCTTCTAGTAGCCCTAGGCACAGACTGTGGAAAAGCACTTTCATTGAGAGGTGTTGCCAAGCTTCCAAGACATTACGAGTTTCCGAAATACCAGCAAATATTTTTTCACCCAATCTTGATGATACTTGGTGGTAATGATCGGTACACAAATCCCACATGACTCATCAAATTTTGTTCATCTAGTTTGAAGCGTTCGTTTACAGTAGCAGTTTATATTTTTAGGTTTCCCTCTGTTCTCTCCTATATAGATAGATGAAATTGGAACTCTAAATCAAACATGGTTTGTAGTAGCTCTTTCAAACTTGACAAAAAAAGTAGTTCTCAGTTTTGTCTCTCTGGTTTGTTTCCTCTTCAATTAGCCCTAAGCAGAGACTGTGGAAAAGCACTTTCATTGAAAGGGGTTGCCCAGGTTCCAAGACATTACGAGTTTCCGATATACCAGCAAATATTTTTTCACCCAATCTTGATGATACGTGGAGGTAATGAAAAGTACACAAACCCCACTTGGCTCACCAAATTTTGTTCTTCGAGGTTTAAGCGTTCGTCTAAAGTAGCAGTTTTTATATTTAGGCTTCACTCTGTTCTCTCCTATGTAGATAGATGATTTTGGAACTCTAAATCCAACATGGTTTGTAGTACCTCTTTGAAACTCTACAAAAAGTAGTTCCTTAGTTTTGTCTCTATGGTTTGTTTCCTCTTCAAGTAGCCCTAGGCACAGACTGTGGAAAAGCACTTTCATTGAGAGGGGTTGCCAAGTTCTAAGAAATAATGATTTTCTGAAATACCAGCAAATATTTTTTCAACCAATCTTGATGATAATTGATGGTAATGATCAGAAGACAAATCCCACTTGGCTCACCAAATTTTGTTCTTCTAGGTTGAAGCGTTCGTCTACAGTAGCAGTTTTTATATTTAGGTTTCCCTCTGTTCTCTCCAATATATAGATGAATTTAGAACTCTAAATCCAACATGGTTTGTAGTAGCTCTTTGAAACTTGAGAAAACAAAGTAGTTCTCTGTTTTATCTCTCTGGTTTGTTTACGCTTTAAGTAGCCCTAGGCACAGACTCTGGAAAAGCACTTTCATTGAAAGGGGTTGCCAAGCTTCGAAGGAATAACGAGTTTCCGAAATACCAGCAAATATTTTTTCACCCAATCTTGATGATACTTGGTGGTAATGATCAGTACACAAACCCCACTGGGCTCACCAAATTTAGTTCTTGTAGGTTTAAGCGTTCGTCTAAAGTAGCAGGTTTTATATTTAGGTTTCACTCTGTTCTCTCCTATATAGATGGATGAATTTGGAACTCTAAATCCAACATGGTTTGTAGTAGCTATTAGAAACTTGACAAAAAAAGTAGTTCTCTGTTTTGTCTATATGATTTCTTTCCTCTTCAAATAGCCCTATGCACAGACTGTGGAAAAGCACCTTCATTGAGTAGGGTTGCCAAGCGTCTAAGAAATAATTAGTATCCGAAATACCAGCAAATATTTTTTCACCAATCTTGATGATACTTGGTAGTAATGATCAGTACACAATTCCTACTTGGATCACCAATTTGTGTTCTTCTATGTTGAAGCGTTCGTCTACAGTAGGAGTTTTTATATTTAGGTTTCCCTCTGTTCTCTCCTATATAGATAGATGAATTTGGAACTCTGAATCCAACATGGTTTGTAGTAGCTGTTTGAAACTTGACAAAATAAAGTAGTTCTCAGTTTTGTCTCTATGGTTTGTTTCCGCTTCAAGTAGCCCAAAGCAGAGACTGTGGAAAAGCACTTTCATTGAAAGAGGTTGCCAAGCTTCCAAAATTACGAGTAGTCGAAATAACAGCAAATATTTTTTCACCCAATCTTGATGATACTTGGTGGTAATGATCAGTACACAAATCCCACATGGCTCACCAAATTTTGTTCTTCTAGGTTGAAGCGTTCGTGTACAGTAGCAGTTTTTATATTTAGGTTTCCCTCTGTTCTCTCATATATAGATAGATGAATTTGGAACTCTAAATCCAACATGGTTTGTAGTAGCTCTTTGAAGCTTGACCAAATAAGGAGTTCTCAGTTTTGTCTCTATGGTTTGTTTCCTCTTCAAGTAGCCCTAGGCACAGACTGTGGAAAAGCACTTTCATTGAGAGGGTTTGCCAACCTTCTAAGAAATACCGAGTTTCTGAAATACCAGCAAATATTTTTTCACCCAAACTTGATGATACTTGGTGGTAATGATCAGTACACAAATCCCACTTTGCTCACCAAATTTTGTTCTTCTAGTTTGAAGCTTTAATCTACAGTAGCAGTTTTTATATTTAGGTTTCCCTCTGTTCTCTCCTATACAGATAGATGAATTTGAACTCTAAATTCAACATGGTTTGTAGTAGCTCTTTGGAACTTGAAAAAATAAAGGAGTTCTCAGTTTTGTCTCTATGGTTTGTTTCCTCTTCAAGTAGCCCTAATCACAGTCTGTGGAAAAGCACTTTCATTGAGAGGAGTTGCCAAGCTTCGAAGAAATAACGAGTTTCCGAAATACCAGCAAATATTTTTTCATCCATTCTTGATGATACTTGGTGCTAATGATCAGTACACAAATCCCACTTTTCTCACCATATTTTGTTTTTCTAGGTTGAAGCGTTCGTCTACAGTAGCTGTTTTTATATTTAGGTTTCCCTCTGTTCTCTCCTATACAGAGAGATGAATTTGGAATTCTAAATTCAACATGGTTTTTAGTACCTCTTTGAAACTTGACAATATAAAGGAGTTCTCAGTTTTGTCTCTATGGTTTGTTTCCTCTTCTAGTAGCCCTAGGCACAGACTGTGGAAAAGCACTTTCATTGAGAGGTGTTGCCAAGCTTCCAAGACATTACGAGTTTCCGAAATACCAGCAAATATTTTTTCACCCAATCTTGATGATACTTGGTGGTAATGATCGGTACACAAATCCCACATGACTCATCAAATTTTGTTCATCTAGTTTGAAGCGTTCGTTTACAGTAGCAGTTTATATTTTTAGGTTTCCCTCTGTTCTCTCCTATATAGATAGATGAATTTGGAACTCTAAATCAAACATGGTTTGTAGTAGCTCTTTCAAACTTGACAAAAAAAGTAGTTCTCAGTTTTGTCTCTCTTGTTTGTTTCCTCTTCAATTAGCCCTAAGCAGAGACGGTGGAAAAGCCCTTTCATTGAAAGGGGTTGCCCAGGTTCCAAGACATTACGAGTTTCCGATATACCAGCAAATATTTTTTCACCCAATCTTGATGATACGTGGAGGTAAAGAAAAGTACACAAACCCCACTTGGCTCACCAAATTTTGTTCTTCGAGGTTTAAGCGTTCTTCTAAAGTAGCAGTTTTTATATTTAGGCTTCACTCTGTTCTCTCCTATGTAGATAGATGATTTTGGAACTCTAAATCCAACATGGTTTGTAGTACCTCTTTGAAACTCTACAAAAAGTAGTTATTTAGTTTTGCCTCTATGCTTTGCTTCCTCTTCAAGTAGCCCTAGGCACAGACTGTGGAAAAGCACTTTTATTGAGAGGGGTTGCCAAGTTCTAAGAAATAACGATTTTCTGAAATACCAGCAAATATTTTTTCAACCAATCTTGATGATAATTGCTGGTAATGATCAGAAGACAAATCCCACTTGGCTCACCAAATTTTGTTCTTCTAGGTTGAAGCGTTCATCTACAGTAGCAATTTTTATTTTTAGGTTTCCCTCTGTTCTCTCCTATATATATAGATGAATTTAGAACTCTAAATCCAAGATGGTTTGTAGTAGCTCTTTGAAACTTGACAAAACAAAGTAGTTCTCTGTTTTATCTCTCTGGTTTGTTTACGCTTTAAGTAGCCCTAGGCACAGACTCTGGAAAAGCACTTTCATTGAAAGGGGTTGCCAAGCTTCGAAGGAATAACGAGTTTCCGAAATACCAGAAAATATTTTTTCACCCAATCTTGATGATACTTGGTGGTAATGATCAGTACACAAACCCCACTGGGCTCACCAAATTTTGTTCTTGTAGGTTTAAGCGTTCGTCTAAAGTAGCAGGTTTTATATTTAGGTTTCACTCTGTTCTCTCCTATATAGATAGATGAATTTGGAACTCTAAATCCAACATGGTTTGTAGTAGCTCTTAGAAACTTGAACAAAAAAAGCAGTTCTCTGTTTTGTCCATATGATTTCTTTCCTCTTCAAGTAGCCCTATGCACAGACTGTGGAAAAGCACTTTCATTGAGTGGGGTTGCCAAGCTTCTAAGAAATAATTAGTATCCGAAATACCAGCAAATAGTTTTTTCACCAATCTTGATGATACTTGGTAGTAATGATCAGTACACAATTCCTACTTGGATCACCAATTTGTGTTCTTCTATGTTGAAGCGTTCGTCTACAGTAGGAGTTTTTATATTTAGGTTTCCCTCTGTTCTCTCCTATATAGATAGATGAACTTGTAACTCTGAATCCAACATGGTTTGTAGTAGCTCTTTGAAACTTGACAAAATAAAGTAGTTCTCAGTTTTGTCTCTATGGATGGTTTCCTCTTCAAGTAGCCCAAAGCAGAGACTGTGGAAAAGCACTTTCATTGAAAGAGGTTGCCAAGCTTCCAAAATTACGAGTTTTCGAAATACCGGGAAATATTTTTTCACCCAATCTTGATGATACTTGGTGGTAATGATCAGTACACAAATCCCACATGGCTCACCAAATTTTGTTCTTCTAGGTTGAAGCGTTCGTGTACAGTAGCAGTTTTTATATTTAGGTTTCCCTCTGTTCTCTCATATATAGATAGATGAATTTGGAACTCTAAATCCAACATTGTTTGTAGTAGCTCTTTGAAGCTTGACCAAATAAGGAGTTCTCAGTTTCGTCTCTATGGTTTGTTTCCTCTTCAAGTAGCCCTAGGCACAGACTGTGGAAAAGCACTTTCATTGTGAGGGGTTGCCAACCTTCTAAGAAATAACGAGTTTCTGAAATACCAGCAAATATTTTTTCACCCAAACTTGATTATACTTGGTGGTAATGATCAGTACACAAATCCCACTTGGCTCACCAAATTTTGTTCTTCTAGGTTGAAGCTTTAATCTACAGTAGCAGTTTTTATATTTAGGTTTCCCTCTGTTCTCTCCTATATAGATAGATGAATTTGGAACTCTAAATGCAACATGGTTTGTAGTAGCTCTTTGAAACTTGACAAAATTAAGGAGTTCTCACTTTTGTCTCTATGGTTTGTTTCCTCTTCAATAGCCCTAGGCAGAGACTCTGGAAAGCACTTTCATTGACATGGGTTGCCAAGCTTCTAAGAAAAAACGTGTTTCCGAAATACCAGCAAATATTTTTTCACCCAATCTTGATTATGCTTGGTGGTAATGATCAGTACACAAATCCCACTTGCCTACCAAATTTTGTTCTTCTAAGTTGAAGCGTTCGTCTACAGTAGCAGTTTTTATATTTAGGTTTCTATCTGTTCTCTTCTATATAGATAGATGAATTTGGAACTCTAAATCCAACATGGTTTGTAGTACCTCTTTGAAACATGACAAAATAAAGGAGTTCTCAGTTTTGTCTCTATGGTTTGTTTCATCTTAAAGTAGCCCTAGGCACAGACTGTGGAAAAGCACTTTCATTGAGAGGGGTTGCCAAGCTTCTAAGAAAAAACGTGTTTCCGAAATACCAGCAAATATTTTTTCATCCAATCTTGATGATACTTGGTGCTAATGATGAGTACACAAATTCCACTTGGCTCACCATATTTTGTTCTTCTAGTTTGAAGCGTTCGTCTACAGTAGCTGTTTGTATATTTAGGTTTCCCTCTGTTCTCTCCTATACAGATAGATGAATATGGAATTCGAAATTCAACCTGGTTTTTAGTAGCTCTTTGAAACTTGACAAAACAAAGTAGTTCTCAGTTTTGTCTCTCTGGTTTGTTTACGCTTTAATTAGTCCTAGGCACAGACTCTGGGAAAGCACTTTCATTGAAAGGGGTTGCCAAGTTTCGAGGAAATAACGAGTTTCCGAAATACCAGCAAATATTTTTTCACCCAATCTTGATTATACTTGGTGGTAATGATCAGTACACAAACCCCACTTGGATCACCAATTTTGTTCTTCTATGTTGAAGCGTTCGTCTACAGTAGGAGTTTTTATATTTAGGTTTCCCTCTGTTCTCTCCTATAGAGATAGATGAATTTGGAACTCTAAATTTAACACGGTTTGTAGTAGCTCTTTGAAACATGACAAAATAAAGGAGTTCTCAGTTTTGTCTCTATGATTTGTTTCCTCTTCAAGTAGCCCTAGGCACAGACTGTCGAAAGCACTTTCTTTGGGAGGGGTTGCCAGGCTTCTAAGAAATTACGAGTTTCCGAAATACCAGCAAATATTTTTTTCACCCAATCTTGTTGATACTTGGTGCTAATGATCAGTACACAAATCCCACTTGGCTCACCAAATTTTGTTCTTCTAGGTTGAAGCGTTCATCTACAGTAGCAGTTTTATATTTATTTTTCCCTTTGTTCTCTCCTATATAGATAGATGAATTTGGAACTCTAAATCCAACATGGTTTGTAGTAGCTCTTTGAAACTTGAAAAAATAACGGAGTTCTCAGTTTTGTCTCTATGGTTTGTTTCCTCTTCAAGTAGCCCTAGGCACACACTGTGGAAAAGCACTTTCATTGAGAGGGGTTGCCAAGCTTCTAAGAAAAAACGAGTTTCCGAAATACCAGCAAATATTTTTTCACCCAATCTTGATGTTACTTGGAGGTAAGGATCAGTACACATTTCCAACTTGGCTCACCAAATTTTGTTCTTCTAGGTTGAAGCGTTCGTCTACAATATCAGTTTTTATATTTAGGTTACCCTCTGTTATCTCCTATATAGATAGATGAATTTGGAACTCTAAATCCAACATGGTTTGTAGTAGTCTTTGAGACTTGACAAAATAAAGGAGTTCTCAGTTTTGTCTCTATGGTTTGTTTCCTCTTAAAGTAGCCCTAGGCGCAGACTGTGGAAAAGAACTTTCATTGAGAGGGGTTGCCAACCTTCTAAGAAATAACGAGTTTCCGAAATACCAGCAAATATTTTATCACCCAATCTTGATGATACTTGGAGCTAATGATCAGTACACTTTTCCCACTTGGCTCACCAAATTGTGTTACTCTAGGTTGAATCGATCGTCTACAGTAGTAGTTTTTATATTTAGGTTTCCCACGATTCTCTGATATATAGATAGATGAATTTGGAACTCTAAATCCAACATGGTTTGTAGTAGCTCTTTGAAACTTGACAAAATTAAGGAGTTCTCAGTTTTGTCTCTATGGTTTGTTTCCTCTTCATGTAGCCCTAGGCACAGACTGTGGAAAATCACTTTCATTGAGAGGGGTTGCCAAGCTTCTAAGAAATTACGAGTTTCTGAAATACCAGCAAATATTTTTTTACCGAATCTTGATGATACTTGGTGCTAATGATCAGTGCACAAATCCCACTTGGCTCACCAAATTTTGTTTTTCTAGGTTGAAGCGTTTGTCTACAGTAGCAGTTTTTATATTTAGGTTTCCCGCTGTTATTTCATATAGAGAGAGATGAATTTGGAACTCTAAATCCAACATGTTTTGTAGTAGCTCTTTGAGACTTGAAAAAACTAACGGAGTTCTCAGTTTTGT
>NW_027513838.1:0-57533 GCF_048772815.1 Callospermophilus lateralis | reverse complement strand
GATTTGTGTACCGATCGTTACCACCAAGTATCATCAAGTTTGGGTGAAAAAATATTTGCTGGTATTTCGGAAACTCGTTATTTCTTGGAAGCTTGGCAACCCCTCTCAATGAAAGTGCTTTACCACAGTCTGTGCCTAGAGCTACTTGAAGAGGAAACAAACCATAGAGACAAAACTGAGAGCTCCTTTATTTTGTCAAGTTTCAAAGAGCTACTACAAACCATGTTGGATTTATTGTTCCAAATTTATCTATCTATATATGAGAGAACAGAGGGAAACCTAAATATAAAAACTGCTACTGTAGATGAACGCTTAAACCAAGAAGAACAAAATTTGGTGATCCATGTGAGATTTGTATACTTATCATTACCACCAAGTATCATCAAGATTGGGTGAAAAAATATTTGTTGGTATTTCGGAAACTCGTTATTTCTTAGAAGCTTGGCAACCCCGATCAATGAAAGTGCTATTCCACAGTCTGTGCCTAGGGCTACTTGAAGAGGAAAGAAACCATAGACACAAAACTGAGAACTTCTTTTTTGTCAAGTTTCAAAGAGCTACTAGTAACCATGTTGGATTTAGAGTTCCAAATTCTTCTATCTATATATAAGAGAACAGAGTGAAACCTAAATATAAAAACTGCTACTGTAGACGAACGATTCAACCTAGAAGAACATAATTAGGTGAGCCAAGTAGGGTTTGTGTACTGATCATTACACCAAGTATCATCAAGATTGGGTGAAAAAATATTTGCTGGTATTTTGGAAACTCGTATTCCTTAGAAGCTTGGCAACCCCTCTCAGTGAAAGTGCTTTTCCACAGTATGTGCCTAGGGCTACTTGAAGAGGAAACAAACCATAGAGACAAAACTGAGAGCTCCTTTATTTTGTCAAGTTTCAAAGAGATACTACAAACCATGTTGGATTTACTGTTCCAAATTCATCTATCTATATATGAGAGAACAGAGGGAAACCTAAATATAAAAACTGCTACTGTAGACGAACGCTTCAACATAGAAGAACAAAATTTGGTGAGCCAAGTGGGATTTTTGTACTGATCATTAGCTCCATGTATCATCAAGATTGGGTGAAAAAATATTTGCTGGTATTTCGGAAACTCGTTATTTCTTGAAGCTTGGCAACCCCTCTCAATGAAAGTGCTTTTCCACAGTCTGTGCCTAGAGCTACTTGAAGAGGAAACAAACCATAGAGACAAAACTGAGAACTGCTTTATTTTGTCAAGGTTCAAAGAGCTACTAGAAACCATGTTGGATTTAGAGTTCCAAATTCATCTATCTATGTAGGAGAGAACAGAGGGAAACCTAAATATAAAAACTGCTACTGTAGATGTACGCTTCAACCTAGAAGAACAATATTCGGTGAGCCAAGTGGGATTAGTGTACTGATCATTACCACCAAGTATCATCAAGATTGGGTGAAAAAATATTTGGTGGTATTTCGGAAACTCGTTATTTCTTAAAGCTTGGCAACCCCTCTCAATGAAAGTGCTTTTCCACAGTCTGTGCCTAGGGCTACTTGAAGAGGAAACAAACCATAGAGACAAAACTGAGAACTCCTTTATTTTGTCAAGTTTCAAAGAGCTACTACAAACCATGTTGGATTTAGAGTTCCATATTCATCTATCTATATATGAGAGAACAGAGGGAAACCTAAATATAAAAACTGCTACTGTAGACGAACGCTTAAACCAAGAAGAACAAAATTTGGTGAGCCAAGTGAGATTTGTATACTGATCATTACCACCAAGTATCATCAAGATTGGGTGAAAAAATATTTGCTGGTATTTCGGAAACTCGTTATTTCTTAAAGCTTCGCAACCCCTCTCAATGAAAGTGCTTTTCCACAGTCTGTGCCTAGGGCTCCTTGAAGATTAAACAAACCATAGAGACAAAACTGAGAACTCCTTTATTTTCTCAAGTTTCCAAGGGCTACTACAAACCATATTGGATTTAGAGTTCCAAATTCATCTATCTATATAGGAGAGGTCAGAGGGAAACCTAAATATAAAAACTGCTACTGTGGACGAACGCTTCAACCTAGAAGAACAAAATTTGGTGAGCCAAGTGGGATTTGTGTACTTGTCATTACCAAAACGTATCATGAAGATTGGGTGAAAAAATATTTGCTGGTATTTCGGAAACTCGTAATTTCTTGGAAGCTTGGCAACCCTTTTCAATGAAAGTGCTTTTCCACAGTCTCTGCTTAGGTCTACTTGAAGAGGAAACAAATCATAGAGACAAAACTGAGAACTACTTTTTTTGTGAAGTTTCAAAGAGCTACTAAAAACCATGTTGGATTTATAGTTCCAAATTCATCTATCTATATAGAAAAGAACAGAGGGAAACCTAAAAATATAAACTGCTACTGTAAACGAACGCTTCAAACTAGAAGAACAAGTTTTGGTGAGTCAAGTGGGATTTGTGTACCGATCGTTACCACCAAGTATCATCAAGTTTGGGTGAAAAAATATTTGCTGGTATTTCGGAAACTCGTTATTTCTTGGAAGCTTGGCCACCCCTTTTAATGAAATTGCTTTTCCACAGTCTGTGCCTAGAGCTACTTGAAGAGGAAACAAACCATAGAGACAAAACTGAGAACTGCTTTATTTTGTCAAGGTTCAAAGAGCTACTACAAACCATGTTGAATTTAGAGTTCCAAATTCATCTAACTATATAGGAGAGAACAGAGGGAAACCTAAATATAAAAACTCCTACTGTAGACGAACGCTTCAACCTGGAAGAACAAAATTTGGTGAGCCAAGTGGGATTTGTGTACGGATTATTACCACGAAGTATTATCAAGATTGGGTGAAAAAATATTTGCTGTTATTTCGGAAAATCGTTAATTCTTAGAAGCTTGGCAACCCCTCTCAGTGAAAGTGCTTTTCCACAGTATGTGCCTAGGGCTACTTGAAGAGGAAACAAACCATAGAGACAAAACTGAGAGCTCCTTTATTTTTTCAAGTTTCAAAGAGCTACTACAAACCATGTTGGATTTATTGTTCCAAATTCATCTATCTATATAGGAGAGAACAGAGGGAAACTTAAATATAAAAAATGCTACTGTAGACGAACGCTTAAACCAAGAAGAACAAAATTTGGTGAGCCAAGTGAGATTTGTATACTGATCATTACCACCAAGTATCATCAAGATTGGGTGAAAAAATATTTGCTGGTATTTCGGAAACTCGTTATTTCTTAAAGCTTGGCAACCCCTCTCAATGAAAGTGCTTTTCCACAGTCTGTGCCTAGGGCTCCTTGAAGATTAAACAAACCATAGAGACAAAACTGAGAACTCCTTTATTTTCTCAAGTTGCCAAGGGCTACTACAAACCATATTGGATTTAGAGTTCCAAATTCATCTATCTATATAAGAGAGAACAGAGGGAAACCTAAATATAAAAACTGCTACTGTGCACGAACGCTTCAACCTAGAAGAACAAAATTTGGTGAGCCAGGTGGGATTTGTGTACTGATCATTAGCTCCAAGTATCATCAAGATTGGGTGAAAAAATATTTGTTGGTATTTCGGAAACTCGTTATTTCTTAGAAGCTTGGCAACCCCGATCAATGAAAGTGCTATTCCACAGTCTGTGCCTAGGGCTACTTGAAGAGGAAAGAAACCATAGACACAAAACTGAGAACTCCTTATTTGTCAAGTTTCAAAGAGCTACTAGTAACCATGTTGGATTTAGAGTTCCAAATTCTTCTATCTATATATAAGAGAACAGAGTGAAACCTAAATATAAAAACTGCTACTGTAGACGAACGATTCAACCTAGAAGAACAAAATTAGGTGAGCCAAGTAGGGTTTGTGTACTGATCATTACCACCAAGTATCATCAAGATTGGGTGAAAAAATATTTGCTGGTATTTTGGAAACTCGTATTTCTTAGAAGCTTGGCAACCCCTCTCAATGAAAGTGCTTTTCCACAGTTGTGCCTAGGGCTCCTTGAAGATTAAACAAACCATAGAGACCAAACTAAGAACTCCTTTATTTTGTCAAGTTTGAAAGAGCTACTACAAACCATGTTTTATTTAGAGTTCCAAATTCATCTATCTATATATGAGAGAACAGAGGGAAACCTAAATATAAAAACTGCTACTGTAGACGAAAGCTTCAACCTAGAAGAACAAAATTTGGTGAGCCAAGTGGGATTTGTGTACTGATTATTACCACGAAGTATTATCAAGATTGGGTGAAAAAATATTTGCTGGTATTTCGGAAAATCGTTAATTCTTAGAAGCTTGGAAACCCCTCTCAGTGAAAGTGCTTTTCCACAGTATGTGCCTAGGGCTACTTGAAGAGGAAACAAACCATAGAGACAAAACTGAGAGCTCCTTTATTTTGTCAAGTTTCAAAGAGCTACTACAAACCATGTTGGATTTATTGTTCCAAATTCATCTATCTATATAGGAGAGAACAGAGGGAAACCTAAATATAAAAACTGCTACTGTAGACGAACGCTTCAACATAGAAGAACAAAATTTGGTGAGCCAAGTGGGATTTTTGTACTGATCATTAGCTCCATGTATCATCAAGATTGGGTGAAAAATATTTGCTGGTATTTCGGAAACTCGTTATTTCTTGAAGCTTGGCAACCCCTCTCAATGAAAGTGCTTTTCCACAATCTGTGCCTAGAGCTACTTGAAGAGGAAACAAACCATAGAGACAAAACTGAGAACTGCTTTATTTTGTCAAGGTTCAAAGAGCTACTAGAAACCATGTTGGATTTAGAGTTCCAAATTCATCTATCTATGTAGGAGAGGACAGAGGGAAACCTAAATATAAAAACTGCTACTGTAGATGTACGCTTCAACCTAGAAGAACAATATTCGGTGAGCCAAGTGGGATTAGTGTACTGATCATTACCACCAAGTATCATCAAGATTGGGTGAAAAAATATTTGCTGGTATTTCGGAAACTCGTTATTTCTTAAAGCTTGGCAACCCCTCTCAATGAAAGTGCTTTTCCACAGTCTGTGCCTAGGGCTCCTTGAAGATTAAACAAACCATAGAGACAAAACTGAGAACTCCTTTATTTTCTCAAGTTTCCAAGGGCTACTACAAACCATATTGGATTTAGAGTTCCAAATCCATCTATCTATATAGGAGAGAACAGAGGGAAACCTAAATATAAAAACTGCTACTGTGGACGAACGCTTCAACCTAGAAGAACAAAATTTGGTGAGCCAAGTAGGATTTGTGTACTTGTCATTACCAAAACGTATCATCAAGATTGGGTGAAAAAATATTTGCTGGTATTTCGGAAACTCGTAATTTCTTGGAAGCTTGGCAACCCTTTTCAATGAATGTGCTTTCCACAGTCTCTGCTTAGGGATACTTGAAGAGGAAACAAACCATAGAGACAAAACTGAGAACTACTTTTTTTTGTCAAGTTTCAAAGAGCTACTACAAACCATGTTGGATTTAGAGTTCCAAATTCATCTATTTATATAGGAGAGAACAGAGGGAAACCTAAATATAAAAACTGCTACTGTAGACGAACGCTTCAACCTAGAAGAACAAAATTTGGTGAGCCAAGTGGGATTTGTGTACTGATCATTACCACGAAGTATCATCACGATTGGGTTAAAAAAATATTTGCTGGTATTTCGGAAACTCGTTATTTCTTAGAAGCTTCGAAACACCTCTCAATTAAAGTGCTTTTCCACAGTCTGTGCCTAGGGCGACTTGAAGAGGAAACAAACCATAGAGACAAAACTGAAACTCCTTTATTTTGTGAAGTTTCAAAGAGCTATGACACACCATCTTGGATTTAGAGTTCCATTCATCTATCTATGTAGGAGAGAACAGAGTGAAACCTAAATATCAAAACTGCTACTGTAGACGAACGCTTCAACCCAGAGGAACAAAATTTGTTGAGCCAAGTGGGATTTGTGTACTGATCATTACCACCAAGTATCCTCAAGATTGGGTGAAAAAATATTTGCTGGTATTTCGGAAACTCGTTATTTCTTAAAACTTGGCAACCCCTCTCAATGAAAGTGCTTTTCCACAGTCTGTGCCTAGGGCGACTTGAAGAGGAAACAAACCATAGAGACAAAACTGAGAACTCCTTTACTTTGTCAAGTTTCAAACAGCTATTACACACCATGATGGATTTAGAGTTCCAAATTCATCTATCTATGTAGGAGAGAACAGAGAGTAACCTAAATATGAAAACTGCTAGTGTAGACGAACGCTTCAACACAGAAGAACAAAATTTGGTGAGCCAAGTGGTATTTGTGTACTGATCATTACCACCAAGAATCATCAATATTGGGTGAAAAAATATTTGCTGGTATTTCGGAAACTCCTTATTTTTTAGAAGCTTGGCAACCCCTCTCAATGAAAGTGCTTTTCCACAGTCTGTGCCAAGGATACTTGAAGAGGAAAAAAACCATAGAGAAAAAACTGAGAACTCCTTTATTTTGTCAAGTTTCAAAGAGCTACTACAAACCATGTTGGATTTAGAGTTCCAAATTCATCTATCAATATAGGAGAGAACAGAGTGAAACCTAAATATAAAAACTGCTACTGTGGACGAACGCTTCAAACTAGAAGACCAAAATTTGGTGAGCCAAGTGCGATTTGTGTACTGATCATTACCACCAAGTATCATCAAGAATGGGTGAAAAAATATTTGCTGGTATTTCCGAAAATAGTTTTTTCTTAGAAGCTTGGCAACCCCTCTCAATGAAAATGCTTTTCCACACTCTGTTCCTAGGGCTACATGAAGATGAAAGAAAGCATAGAGACAAAACTGAGAACTCCTTTATTTTGACAAGTTTCAAAGAGCTACTACAAACCATGTTTGATTTAGAGTTACAAATTCATCTATCTATATAGGAGAGAACAGAGTGAAACCTAAATATAAAAACTGCTACTGTAGACGAACGCTTCTCCCTAGAAGAACAAAATTTGGTGAGCCAAGTGGGATTTGTGTACTGATCATTACCACCAAGTATCATGAACATTGGGTGAAAAAATATTTGCTGGTATTTCGGAAAATCGTTATTTCTTAGAAGCTTGGCAACCCCTCTCAATGAAAGTGCTTTTCCACAGTCTGTGCCTAGGGCTACTTGAATAGGAAACAAACCATAGAGACAAAACTGAGAACTCCTTTATTTTGTTTAGTTTCAAAGAGCTACTAGAAACCATGTTGAATTTAGAGTTCCAAATTCATCTATCTATATAGGAGAGAACAGAGGGAAAACTAAAAATATAAACTGCTACTGTAAACGAACGCTTCAACCTAGAAGAACAAAATTTGGTGAGCCAAGTGGGATTTGTGTACTGATCATTACCACCAAGTATCATCAACATTGGGTGAAAAAATATTTGCTGGTATTTCGGAAACTAGTAATTTATTGGAAGCTTGGCAACCCCGTTCAATGAAAGTGCTTTTCCACAGTATCTGCTTAGGGCTACATGAAGTGGAAACAAGTCATAGAGACAAAAATGAGAACTCCTTTATTTTGTCAAGTTTCAAAGAGTTACTACAAACCATGTTGGATTTAGAGTTCCAAATTCATCGTTCTATATAGGAGAGAACAGAGTGAAACCTAAATATAAAAACTGCTACTGTGGACGAACGCTTCAACCTAGAAGAACACAATATTGTGAGCCAAGTGGGCTTTGTGTAGTGTTCATTACCACCAAGTATCATCAATTTGGGTGTAAAAATATTTGCTGGTATTTCGAAAAATCGTTATTTCTTAGAAGCTTGCAACCCCTCTCAATGAAAGTGCTTTTCCACAGTCTGTGCCTAGGCCTCTTGAAGAGGAAACAAACCATAGAGTCAAAACTGAGAACTCCTTTATTTTGTCAAGTTTCAAAGATCTACTACAAACCAGGTTGGATTTAGAGTTCCAAATTCATCTATCTATATAGGAGAGAACAGAGTGAAACCTAAATATAAGAACTGCTACTGTAGACGAAAGCTTCAACCTAGAAGAACAAAATTTGGTGAGCCAAGTGGGATTTGTGTTCTGATTATTACCACGAAGTATTATCAAGATTGGGTGAAAAAATATCTGCTGGTATTTCGGAAAATCGTTAATTCTTAGAAGCTTGGCAACCCCTCTCAGTGAAAGTGCTTTTCCACAGTATGTGCCTAGGGCTACTTGAAGAGGAAACAAACCATAGAGACAAAACTGAGAGCTCCTTTATTTTGTCAAGTTTCAAAGAGCTACTACAAACCATGTTGGATTTATTGTTCCAAATTCATCTATCTATATAGGAGAGAACAGAGGGAAACCTAAATATAAATACTGCTACTGTAGACGAACGCTTCAACATAGAAGAACAAAATTTGGTGAGCCAAGTGGGATTTTGAACTGATCATTAGCTCCATGTATCATCAAGATTGGGTGAAAAATATTTGCTGGTATTTCGGAAACTCATTATTTCTTGAAGCTTGGCAACCCCTCTCAATGAAAGTGCTTTTCCACAGTCTGTGCCTAGAGCTACTTGAAGAGGAAACAAACCATAGAGACAAAACTGAGAACTGCTTTATTTTGTCAAGGTTCAAAGAGCTACTAGAAACCATGTTGGATTTAGAGTTCCAAATTCATCTATCTATGTAGGAGAGGACAGAGGGAAACCTAAATATAAAAACTGCTACTGTAGATGTACGCTTCAACCTAGAAGAACAATATTCGGTGAGCCAAGTGGGATTAGTGTACTGATCATTACCACCAAGTATCATCAAGATTGGGTGAAAAAATATTTGCTGGTATTTCGGAAACTCGTTATTTCTTAAAGCTTGGCAACCCCTCTCAATGAAAGTGCTTTTCCACAGTCTGTGCCTAGGGCTCCTTGAAGATTAAACAAACCATAGAGACAAAACTGAGAACTCCTTTATTTTCTCAAGTTTCCAAGGGCTACTACAAACCATATTGGATTTAGAGTTCCAAATCCATCTATCTATATAGGAGAGAACAGAGGGAAACCTAAATATAAAAACTGCTACTGTGGACGAACGCTTCAACCTAGAAGAACAAAATTTGGTGAGCCAAGTGGGATTTGTGTACTTGTCATTACCAAAACGTATCATCAAGATTGGGTGAAAAAATATTTGCTGGTATTTCGGAAACTCGTAATTTCTTGGAAGCTTGGCAACCCTTTTCAATGAATGTGCTTTCCACAGTCTCTGCTTAGGGATATTTGAAGAGGAAACAAACCATAGAGACAAAACTGAGAACTACTTTTTTTTGTCAAGTTTCAAAGAGCTACTACAAACCATGTTGGATTTAGAGTTCCAAATTCATCTATTTATATACTACAGAACAGAGGGAAACCTAAATATAAAAACTGCTACTGTAGACGAACGCTTCAACCTTGAAGAACAAAATTTGGTGAGCCAAGTGGGATTTGTGTACTTGTCATTCCCAAAACGTATTATCAAGATTGGGTGAAAAAATATTTGCTGGTATTTCGGAAACTCTTTATTTTTTGGAAGCTTGGCAACCCCTTTCAATGAGAGTGCTTTTCCACAGTCTGTGCCTAGGGCTACTTGAAGAGGAAACAAAGCATAGAGAAAAAACTGAGAACTAATTTATTTTGTCAAGTTTCAAAGAGCTACTACAAACCATGTTGAATTTAGAGTTCCAAATTCAGCTATCTTATAGGAGAGTACAGAGTGAAACCTAAATATAAAAACTGCTACTGTAGACGAACGCTTAAACCTAGAAGAACAAAAGTTGCTCTGCCAAGTGGGATTTGTGTACTGATCATTACCACCAAGTATCATCAAGATTGGGTGAAAAAATATTTGCTGGTATTTCCGAAACTAGTTATTTCTTAGAAGCTTGGCAACCCCTCTCAATGAAAATGCTTTTCCACACTCTGTTCCTAGGGCTACATGAAGATGAAAGAAAGCATAGAGACAAAACTGAGAACTCCTTTATTTTCTCAAGTTTCAAAGAGCTACTACAAACCATGTTGGATTTAGAGTTCCAAATTCATCTATCTATATAGGAGAGAACAGAGGGAAACCTAAATATAAAAACTGCTACTGTAGACGAACGCTTCTCCCTAGAAGAACAAAATTTGGTGAGCCAAGTGGGATTTGTGTACTGATCATTACCACCAAGTATCATGAACATTGGGTGAAAAAATATTTGCTGGTATTTCGGAAAATCGTTATTTCTTAAGCTTGGCAACCCCTCTCAATGAAAGTGCTTTTCCACAGTCTGTGCCTAGGGCTACTTGAATAGGAAACAAACCATAGAGACAAAACTGAGAACTCCTTTATTTTGTTTAGTTTCAAAGAGCTACTAGAAACCATGTTGAATTTAGAGTTCCAAATTCATCTATCTATATAGGAGAGAACAGAGGGAAAACTAAAAATATAAACTGCTACTGTAAACGAACGCTTCAACCTAGAAGAACAAAATTTGGTGAGCCAAGTGGGATTTGTGTACTGATCATTACCACCAAGTATCATCAACATTGGGTGAAAAAATATTTGCTGGTATTTCGGAAACTCGTAATTTATTGGAAGCTTGGCAACCCCGTTCAATGAAAGTGCTTTTCCACAGTATCTGCTTAGGGCTACATGAAGTGGAAACAAGTCATAGAGACAAAAATGAGAACTCCTTTATTTTGTCAAGTTTCAAAGAGTTACTACAAACCATGTTGGATTTAGAGTTCCAAATTCATCGTTCTATATAGGAGAGAACAGAGTGAAACCTAAATATAAAAACTGCTACTGTGGACGAACGCTTCAACCTAGAAGAACACAATATTGTGAGCCAAGTGGGCTTTGTGTAGTGTTCATTACCACCAAGTATCATCAATTTGGGTGTAAAAATATTTGCTGGTATTTCGAAAAATCGTTATTTCTTAGAAGCTTGCAACCCCTCTCAATGAAAGTGCTTTTCCACAGTCTGTGCCTAGGCCTCTTGAAGAGGAAACAAACCATAGAGTCAAAACTGAGAACTCCTTTATTTTGTCAAGTTTCAAAGATCTACTACAAACCAGGTTGGATTTAGAGTTCCAAATTCATCTATCTATATAGGAGAGAACAGAGTGAAACCTAAATATAAGAACTGCTACTGTAGACGAAAGCTTCAACCTAGAAGAACAAAATTTGGTGAGCCAAGTGGGATTTGTGTTCTGATTATTACCACGAAGTATTATCAAGATTGGGTGAAAAAATATCTGCTGGTATTTCGGAAAATCGTTAATTCTTAGAAGCTTGGCAACCCCTCTCAGTGAAAGTGCTTTTCCACAGTATGTGCCTAGGGCTACTTGAAGAGGAAACAAACCATAGAGACAAAACTGAGAGCTCCTTTATTTTGTCAAGTTTCAAAGAGCTACTACAAACCATGTTGGATTTATTGTTCCAAATTCATCTATCTATATAGGAGAGAACAGAGGGAAACCTAAATATAAATACTGCTACTGTAGACGAACGCTTCAACATAGAAGAACAAAATTTGGTGAGCCAAGTGGGATTTTTGAACTGATCATTAGCTCCATGTATCATCAAGATTGGGTGAAAAATATTTGCTGGTATTTCGGAAACTCATTATTTCTTGAAGCTTGGCAACCCCTCTCAATGAAAGTGCTTTTCCACAGTCTGTGCCTAGAGCTACTTGAAGAGGAAACAAACCATAGAGACAAAACTGAGAACTGCTTTATTTTGTCAAGGTTCAAAGAGCTACTAGAAACCATGTTGGATTTAGAGTTCCAAATTCATCTATCTATGTAGGAGAGGACAGAGGGAAACCTAAATATAAAAACTGCTACTGTAGATGTACGCTTCAACCTAGAAGAACAATATTCGGTGAGCCAAGTGGGATTAGTGTACTGATCATTACCACCAAGTATCATCAAGATTGGGTGAAAAAATATTTGCTGGTATTTCGGAAACTCGTTATTTCTTAAAGCTTGGCAACCCCTCTCAATGAAAGTGCTTTTCCACAGTCTGTGCCTAGGGCTCCTTGAAGATTAAACAAACCATAGAGACAAAACTGAGAACTCCTTTATTTTCTCAAGTTTCCAAGGGCTACTACAAACCATATTGGATTTAGAGTTCCAAATCCATCTATCTATATAGGAGAGAACAGAGGGAAACCTAAATATAAAAACTGCTACTGTGGACGAACGCTTCAACCTAGAAGAACAAAATTTGGTGAGCCAAGTGGGATTTGTGTACTTGTCATTACCAAAACGTATCATCAAGATTGGGTGAAAAAATATTTGCTGGTATTTCGGAAACTCGTAATTTCTTGGAAGCTTGGCAACCCTTTTCAATGAATGTGCTTTCCACAGTCTCTGCTTAGGGATATTTGAAGAGGAAACAAACCATAGAGACAAAACTGAGAACTACTTTTTTTGTCAAGTTTCAAAGAGCTACTACAAACCATGTTGGATTTAGAGTTCCAAATTCATCTATTTATATACTACAGAACAGAGGGAAACCTAAATATAAAAACTGCTACTGTAGACGAACGCTTCAACCTTGAAGAACAAAATTTGGTGAGCCAAGTGGGATTTGTGTACTTGTCATTCCCAAAACGTATTATCAAGATTGGGTGAAAAAATATTTGCTGGTATTTCGGAAACTCTTTATTTTTTGGAAGCTTGGCAACCCCTTTCAATGAGAGTGCTTTTCCACAGTCTGTGCCTAGGGCTACTTGAAGAGGAAACAAAGCATAGAGAAAAAACTGAGAACTAATTTATTTTGTCAAGTTTCAAAGAGCTACTACAAACCATGTTGAATTTAGAGTTCCAAATTCAGCTATCTTATAGGAGAGTACAGAGTGAAACCTAAATATAAAAACTGCTACTGTAGACGAACGCTTAAACCTAGAAGAACAAAAGTTGCTCTGCCAAGTGGGATTTGTGTACTGATCATTACCACCAAGTATCATCAAGATTGGGTGAAAAAATATTTGCTGGTATTTCTGAAACTAGTTATTTCTTAGATGCTTGGCAACCCCATTCAATGAAAGTTCTTTTCCACAGTCTGTGCCTAGGGCTACTTGAAGAGGAAACAAACCATAGAGACAAAACTGAGAACTCCTTTATTTTCTCAAGTTTCAAAGAGCTACTACAAACCATGTTGGATTTAGAGTTCCAAATTCATCTATCTATATAGGAGAGAACAGAGGGAAACCTAAATATAAAAACTGCTACTGTAGATGAACGCTTCAAACTAGAAGAACAAAATTTGGTGAGCCAAGTGGGACTTGTGTACTGATCATTACGACCAAGTATCATCAAGATTGGGTGAAAAAATATTTGCTGGTATTTTGGAAACTCGTTATTTCTTAGAAGCTTGCCAACACCTTTCAATAAAAGTGCTTTTCCACAGTCTGTGCCTAGGGCTACTTGAAGAGGAAACAAACCATAGAGAAAGTGAGAACTCCTTTATTTTCTCAAGTTTCAAAGAGCTACTACAAACCATGTTGGACTTAGAGTTCCAAATTCATATATCTATATAGGAGAGAACAGAGGGAAACGTAAATATAAAAATTGCTACTATAGACGAAAGCTTCAACGTAGAAGCACAAAATTTGGTGAGCCAAGTGGGATTTGTGTACTGATCATGACCACCAAGTATCATGAAGATGGGGTGAAAAAATATTTGCTGTTATTTTGGAAACTCGTTAATTCTTAGAAGCTTGGCAACCCCTCTCAATGAAAGTGCTTTTCCACAGTCGGTGCCTAGGGCTACTTGAAGAGGAAATAAACCACAGAGACAAAACTGAAAACTCCTTTATTTTGTCAAGTTTCAAAGAGCTACTGCAAACCATGTTGGATTTAGAGTTCCAAATTCATCTATCTATATAGGAGAGAACAGAGGGAAACCTAAATATAAAAACTGCTACTGTAGACGAACGCTTCAACCTAGAAGAACAAAATTTGGTGAGCCAAGTGGGATTTGTGTACTGATCATTACCACGAAGTATCATCAAGATTGGGTTAAAAAAATATTTGCTGGTATTTCGGAAACTCGTTATTTCTTAGAAGCTTCGAAACACCTCTCAATTAAAGTGCTTTTCCACAGTCTGTGCCTAGGGCGACTTGAAGAGGAAACAAACCATAGAGACAAAACTGAAAGTCTTTTATTTTGTCAAGTTTCAAAGAGCTATGACACACCATGTTGGATTTAGAGTTCCATTCATCTATCTATGTAGGAGAGAACAGAGTGAAACCTAAATATCAAAACTGCTACTGTAGACGAACGCTTCTACCCAGAGGAACAAAATTTGTTGAGCCAAGTGGGATTTGTGTACTGATCATTACCACCAAGTATCCTCAAGATTGGGTGAAAAAATATTTGCTGGTATTTCGGAAACTCGTTATTTCTTAAAACTTGGCAACCCCTCTCAATGAACGTGCTTTTCCACAGTCTGTGCCTAGGGCGACTTGAAGAGGAAACAAACCATAGAGACAAAACTGAGAACTCCTTTACTTTGTCAAGTTTCAAACAGCTATTACACACCATGATGGATTTAGAGTTCCAAATTCATCTATCTATGTAGGAGAGAACAGAGAGTAACCTAAATATGAAAACTGCTAGTGTAGACGAACGCTTCAACACAGAAGAACAAAATTTGGTGAGCCAAGTGGTATTTGTGTACTGATCATTACCACCAAGAATCATCAATATTGGGTGAAAAAATATTTGCTGGTATTTCGGAAACTCCTTATTTTTTAGAAGCTTGGCAACCCCTCTCAATGAAAGTGCTTTTCCACAGTCTGTGCCAAGGATACTTGAAGAGGAAAAAAACCATAGAGAAAAAACTGAGAACTCCTTTATTTTGTCAAGTTTCAAAGAGCTACTACAAACCATGTTGGATTTAGAGTTCCAAATTCATCTATCAATATAGGAGAGAACAGAGTGAAACCTAAATATAAAAACTGCTACTGTGGACGAACGCTTCAAACTAGAAGACCAAAATTTGGTGAGCCAAGTGCGATTTGTGTACTGATCATTACCACCAAGTATCATCAAGAATGGGTGAAAAAATATTTGCTGGTATTTCCGAAAATAGTTTTTTCTTAGAAGCTTGGCAACCCCTCTCAATGAAAATGCTTTTCCACACTCTGTTCCTAGGGCTACATGAAGATGAAAGAAAGCATAGAGACAAAACTGAGAACTCCTTTATTTTGACAAGTTTCAAAGAGCTACTACAAACCATGTTTGATTTAGAGTTACAAATTCATCTATCTATATAGGAGAGAACAGAGTGAAACCTAAATATAAAAACTGCTACTGTAGACGAACGCTTCTCCCTAGAAGAACAAAATTTGGTGAGCCAAGTGGGATTTGTGTACTGATCATTACCACCAAGTATCATGAACATTGGGTGAAAAAATATTTGCTGGTATTTCGGAAAATCGTTATTTCTTAGAAGCTTGGCAACCCCTCTCAATAAAGTGCTTTTCCACAGTCTGTGCCTAGGGCTACTTGAATAGGAAACAAACCATAGAGACAAAACTGAGAACTCCTTTATTTTGTTTAGTTTCAAAGAGCTACTACAAACCATGTTGAATTTAGAGTTCCAAATTCATCTATCTATATAGGAGAGAACAGAGGGAAAACTAAAAATATAAACTGCTACTGTAAACGAACGCTTCAACCTAGAAGAACAAAATTTGGTGAGCCAAGTGGGATTTGTGTACTGATCATTACCACCAAGTATCATCAACATTGGGTGAAAAAATATTTGCTGGTATTTCGGAAACTCGTAATTTATTGGAAGCTTGGCAACCCCGTTCAATGAAAGTGCTTTTCCACAGTATCTGCGTAGGGCTACATGAAGTGGAAACAAGTCATAGAGACAAAAATGAGAACTCCTTTATTTTGTCAAGTTTCAAAGAGTTACTACAAACCATGTTGGATTTAGAGTTCCAAATTCATCGTTCTATATAGGAGAGAACAGAGTGAAACCTAAATATAAAAACTGCTACTGTGGACGAACGCTTCAACCTAGAAGAACAAAATTTGGTGAGCCAAGTGGGCTTTGTGTAGTGTTCATTACCACCAAGTATCATCAATTTGGGTGTAAAAATATTTGCTGGTATTTCGGAAACTCCTTAATTCTTAGAAGCTTGGCAACCCTTCTCAATGAAAGTGCTTTTCCACAGTCTGTGCCTAGGCCTCTTGAAGAGGAAACAAACCATAGAGTCAAAACTGAGAACTCCTTTATTTTGTCAAGTTTCAAAGATCTACTACAAACCATGTTGGATTTAGAGTTCCAAATTCATCTATCTTCATAGGAGAGAATAGAGTGAAACCTAAATATAAAAACTGCTACTGTAGACGAACGCATCAACGTAGAAGAACAAAATTTGGTGAGCCAAGTGGGATTTGTGTACTGATCATTACCACCAAGTATCATCATGATTGGGTGAGAAAATATTTGCTGGTATTTCGGAAACTCGTAAATTCTTAGAAGCTTGGCAACCCCTCTCAATGAAAGTGCTTTTCCACACTCTGTGCCTAGGGCTACTTGAAGATGAAACAAACCATAGAGACAAAACTGAGAACTCCTTTATTTTGTCAAGTTTCAAAGAGCGACTACAAACCATGTTGGATTTAGAGTTCCAAATTCATCTATCTATATAGGAGAGAACAGAGTGAAACCTAAATATAAAAACTGCTACTGTAGACGAACGCTTCAAACTAGAAGAACAAAATTTGGTGAGCCAAGGGCGATTTGTGTACTGATCATTACCACCAAGTATCATCAAGATTGGGTGAAAAAATATTTGCTGTTATTTCCGAAAATGTTTTTTCTTAGAAGCTTGGCAACCCCTCTCAATGAAAATGCTTTTCCACACTCTGTGCCTAGGGCTACATGAAGATGAAAGAAAGCATAGAGACAAAACTGAGAACTCCTTTATTTGACAAGTTTCAAAGAGCTACTAGAAACCATGTTTGATTTAGAGTTACAAATTCATCTATCTATATAGGAGAGAACAGAGTGAAACCTAAATATAAAAACTGCTACTGTAAAAGAACGGTTCAACCTAGAAGAACAAAATTTGGTGACCCAAGTGGGATTTGTGTTCTGATCATTACCACCAAGTATCATCAACATTGGGTGAAAAAATATTTGCTGGTATTTCGGAAACTCGTAATTTATTGGAAGCTTGCTAACCCCTTTCAATGAAAGTGCTTTTCCACAGTCTCTGCTTAGGGCTACATGAAGTGGAAACAAATCATAGAGACAAAACTGAGAACTCCTTTATTTTGTCAAGTTTCAAAGAGCTACTACAAACCATGTTGGATTTAGAGTTCCAAATTCATGTATCTATATAGGAGAGAACAGAGGGAAAACTAAAAATATAAACTGCTACTGTAAACGAACGCTTCATCCTAGAAGAACAAAATTTGGTGAGTCAAGTTGGATTTGTGTACCAATCATGACCACCAAGTATCATCAAGATTCGGTGAAAAAATATTTGCTGATATTTTGGAAACTCCTTATTTCTTAGAAGCGTGGCAACCCTTCTCAATGAAAGTGCTTTTCCACAGTCTTTGCATAGGACTACTTGAAGAGGAAACAAACCATAAAGAAAAATCTGAGAAATCCTTTATTTCGTCAAGTTTCAAAGAGCTACTACAAACCATGTTGGATTTAGAGTTCCAAATTCATCTATCAATATAGGAGAGAATAGAGTGAAACCTAAATATAAAAACTGCTACTGTAGGCGAACGCATCAACGTAGAAGAACAAAATTTGGTGAGCCAAGTGGGATTAGTGTACTGATCATTACCACCAAGTATCATCATGATTGGGTGAGAAAATTTTTGCTGGTATTTCGGAAACTCGTAAATTCTTAGAAGCTTGGCAACCCCTCTCAATGAAAGTGCTTTTCCACAGTCTGTGCCTAGGGAGACTTGAAGAGGAAACAAACCATAGAGACAAAACTGAGAACTCCTTTACTTCGTCAAGAATCAAGAGCTATTACACACCATGTTGGATTTAGAGGTCCATTCATCTATCTATGTAGGAGAGAACAGAGTGAAACCTAAATATAAAAACTGCTACTGGAGACGAACGAATCAACCCAGAAGAACAAAATTTGGTGAGCCAAGTGGGATTTGTGTACTGATCATTACCACCAAGTATCCTCAAGATTGGGTGAAAAAATATTTGCAGTTATTTCGGAAACTCGTTATTTCTTAAAACTTGGCAACCCCTCTCAATGAAAATACTTTTCCACAGTCTGTGCCTAGGGCGACTTGAAGAGGAAACAAACCATAGCGACAAAACTTAGAACTCCTTTATTTTGTCAACTTTCAAAGAGCTACTGAAAACCATGATGGATTTAGGGTTCCTAATTCATCTATCTATATAGGAGAGAACAGAGTGAAACCTAAATATAAAAACTGCTACTGTAAACGAACGCTTCAACCTAGAAGAACAAAATTTGGTGAGCCAAGTGGGATTTGTGTACTGATCATTACCACCAAGTATCATCAACATTGGGTGAAAAAATATTTGCTGGTATTTCACAAACTCGTAATTTATTGGAAGCTTGGCAACCCCTCTCAATGAAAGTGCTTTTCCACCGTCTCTGCTTTGGGCTACATGAAGTGGAAACAAATCATAGAGACAAAACTGAGAACTCCTTTATTTTGTCAAGTTTCAAAGAGCTACTACAAACCATGTTGGATTTAGAGTTCCAAATTCATCTATCTATATAGGAGAGAACAGAGTGAACCTAAATATTAAAAATGCTACTGTAAACGAACGCTTCCACCTAGAAGAATAAAATTTGGTGAGCCAAGTGGGATTTGTGTACCGATCATTACCACCAAGTATCCTCAAGATTGGGTGAAAAAATATTTGCTGGTATTTCGGAAACTCGTTATTTCTTAAAACTTGGCAACCCCTCTCAATGAAAGTGCTTTTCCACAGTCTGTGCCTAGGGCGACTTGAAGAGGAAACAAACCATAGAGACAAAACTGAGAACTCCTTTACTTTGTCAAGTTTCAAACAGCTATTACACACCATGATGGATTTAGAGTTCCAAATTCATCTATCTATGTAGGAGAGAACAGAGAGTAACCTAAATATGAAAACTGCTAGTGTAGACGAACGCTTCAACCCAGAAGAACAAAATTTGTTGAGCCAAGTGGTATTTGTGTACTGATCATTACCACCAAGAATCATCAACATTGGGTGAAAAAATATTTGCTGGTATTTCGGAAACTCGTTATTTTTTAGAAGCTTGGCAACCCCTCTCAATGAAAGTGCTTTTCCACAGTCTGTGCCAAGGATACATGAAGAGGAAACAAACCATAGAGAAAAAACTGAGAACTCCTTTATTTTGTCAAGTTTCAAAGAGCTACTACAAACCATGTTGGATTTAGAGTTCCAAATTCATCTATCAATATAGGAGAGAACAGAGCGAAACCTAAATATAAAAACTGCTACTGTAGACGAACGCTTCAAACTAGAAGAATAAAATTTGGTAAGCCAAGGGCGATTTGTGTACTGATCATTACCACCAAGTATCATCAAGAATGGGTGAAAAAATATTTGCTGGTATTTCCGAAAATGTTTTCTCTTAGAAGCTTGGCAACCCCTCTCAATGAAAATGCTTTTCCACACTCTGTTCCTAGGGCTACATGAAGATGAAAGAAAGCATAGAGACAAAACTGAGAACTCCTTTATTTTGACAAGTTTCAAAGAGCTACTAGAAACAATGTTTGATTTAGAGTTACAAATTCATCTATCTATATAGGAGAGAACAGAGTTAAACCTAAATATTAAAACTGCTACTGTAAACGAACGCTTCAACCTAGAAGAACAAAATTTGGTGACCCAATGGGATTTGTGTACTGATCATTACCACCAAGTATCATCAACATTGGGTGAAAAAATATTTGCTGGTATTTCGGAAACTCGTAATTTATTGGAAGCTTGGCAACCCCTTTCAATGAAAGTGCTTTTCCACAGTCTCTGCTTAGGGCTACATGAAGTGGAAACAAATCATAGAGACAAAACTGAGAACTCCTTTATTTTGTCAAGTTTCAAAGAGCTACTACAAACCATGTTGGATTTAGAGTTCCAAATTCATATATCTATATAGGAGAGAACAGAGGGAAGACTAAAAATATAAACTGCTACTGTAAACGAACGCTTCATCTTAGAAGAACAAAATTTGGTGAGTCAAGTTGGATTTGTGTACCGATCATGACCACCAAGTATCATCAAGATTCGGTGAAAAAATATTTGCTGATATTTCGGAAACTCCTTATTTCTTAGAAACGTGGCAACCCTTCTCAATGAAAGTGCTTTTCCACAGTCTGTGCATAGGACTACTTGAAGAGGAAACAAACCATAAAGAAAAATCTGAGAAATCCTTTATTTCGTCAAGTTTCAAAGAGCTACTACAAACCATGTTGGATTTTGAGTTCCAAATTCATCTATCTATATAGGAGAGAACAGAGAGAACTTAAAAATACAAACTGCTACTGTAAACGAACGCTTCAACCTAGAAGAACAAAATTTGGTGAGCCAAATGGGATATCTGTACAGATCATTACCACCATGTATCATCAAGATTGGGTGAAAAAATATTTGCTGGTATTTCGGAAACTCATAATTTATTGGAAGCTTGGCAACCCCTTTCAATGAAAGTGCTTTTTCACAGTCTCTGCTTAGGGCTACATGAAGTGGAAACAAATCATAGAGACAAAACTGAGAACTCCTTTATTTTGTCAAGTTTCAAAGAGCTACTACAAACCATGTTGGAATTAGAGTTCCAAATTCATATATCTATATAGGAGAGAACAGAGGGAAAACTAAAAATATAAACTGCTACTGTAAACGAACGCTTCATCCTAGAAGAACAAAATTTGGTGAGTCAAGTGGGATTTGTGTACCGATCATGACCACAAAGTATCATCAAGATTCGGTGAAAAAATATTTGCTGATATTTCGGAAACACCTTAATTCTTAGAAGCTTGGCAACCCTTCTCAATGAAAGTGCTTTTCCACAGTCTGTGCATAGGACTACTTGAATAGGAAACAAACCATAAAGAAATATCTGAGAAATCCTTTATTTCGTCAAGTTTCAAAGAGCTACTACAAACCATGTTGGATTTAGAGTTCCAAATTCATCTTCTTTATAGGAGAGAATAGAGTGAAACCTAAATATAAAAACTGCTACTGTAGACGAACGCATGAACGTAGAAGAACAAAATTTGGTGAGCCAAGTGGGATTTGTGTACTGACCATTACCACCAAGTATCATCATGATTGGGTGAGAAAATATTTGCTGGTATTTCGGAAACTCGTAAATTCTTAGAAGCTTGGCAACCCCTCTCAATGAAAGTGCTTTTCCACAGTCTGTGCCTTGGGCGACTTGAAGAGGAAACAAACCATAGAGACAAAACTGAGAACTCCTTTACTTTGTCAAGATTCAAAGAGCTATTACACACCATGTTGGATTTAGAGTTCCATTCATCTATCTATGTAGGAGAGAATAGAGTGAAACCTAAATATAAAAACTGCTACTGTAGACGAACGCATGAACGTAGAAGAACAAAATTGGTGAGCCAAGTGGGATTTGTGTACTGATCATTACCACAAAGTATCATCAAGATTCGGTGAAAAAATATTTGCTGATATTTCGGAAACTCCTTATTTCTTAGAAGCGTGGCAACCCTTCTCAATGAAAGTGCTTTTCCACAGTCTTTGCATAGGACTACTTGAAGAGGAAACAAACCATAAAGAAAAATCTGAGAAATCCTTTATTTCATCAAGTTTCAAAGAGCTACTACAAACCATGTTGGATTTAGAGTTCCAAATTCATCTATCAATATAGGAGAGAATAGAGTGAAACCTAAATATAAAAACTGCTACTGTAGACGAACGCATCAACGTAGAAGAACAAAATTTGGTGAGCCAAGTGGGATTAGTGTACTGATCATTACCACCAAGTATCATCATGATTGGGTGAGAAAATATTTGCTGGTATTTCGGAAACTCGTAAATTCTTAGAATCTTGGCAACCCCTCTCAATGAAAGTGCTTTTCCACAGTCTGTGCCTAGGGCGACTTGAAGAGGAAACAAACCATAGAGACAAAACTGAGAACTCCTTTACTTTGTCAAGATTCAAAGAGCTATTACACACCATGTTGGATTTAGAGTTCCATTCATCTATCTATGTAGGAGAGAACAGAGTAAAACCTAAATATAAAAACTGCTACTGGAGACGAACGAATCAACCCAGAAGAACAAAATTTGGTGAGCCAAGTGGGATTTGTGTACTGATCATTACCACCAAGTATCCTCAAGTTTGGGTGAAAAAATATTTGGTGTTATTTCGGAAACTCGTTATTTCTTAAAACTTGGCAACCCCTCTCAATGAAAATGCTTTTCCACAGTCTGTGCTTAGGGCGACTTGAAGAGGAAACAAACCATAGAGACAAAACTTAGAACTCCTTTATTTTGTCAACTTTCAAAGAGCTACTGAAAAACATGATGGATTTAGAGTTCCTAATTCATCTATCTATATAGGAGAGAACAGAGTGAAACCTAAATATAAAAACTGCTACTGTAAACGAACGCTTCAACTAGAAGAACAAAATTTGGTGAGCCAAGTGGGATTTGTGTACTGATCATTACCACCAAGTATCATCAACATTGGGTGAAAAAATATTTGCTGGTATTTCACAAACTCGTAATTTATTGGAAGCTTGGCAACCCCTCTCAATGAAAGTGCTTTTCCACCGTCTCTGCTTTGGGCTACATGAAGTGGAAACAAATCATAGAGACAAAACTGAGAACTCCTTTATTTTGTCAAGTTTCAAAGAGCTACTACAAACCATGTTGGATTTAGAGTTCCAAATTCATCTATCTATATAGGAGAGAACAGAGTGAACCTAAATATTAAAAATGCTACTGTAAACGAATGCTTCAACCTAGAAGAATAAAATTGGGTGAGCCAAGTGGGATTTGTGTACCGATCATTACCACCAAGTATCTTAAAGATTGGGTGAAAAAATTTTTGCTGGTATTTCGAAAACTCGTTATTTCTTAAAAGCTTGGCAACTCCTCTCAATGAAAGGGCTTTTCCACAGTCTGTGCCTAGGGCGACTTGAAGAGGAAAGAAACCATAGAGACAAAACTGAGAACTCCTTTACTTTGTCAAGTTTCAAAGAGCTATTACACACCATGTTGGATTTAGAGTTCCATTCATCTATCTATGTAGGAGAGAACAGAATGAAACCTAAATATTAAAACTGCTACTGTAGACGAACGCTTCAACCCAGAAGAACAAAATTTGATGAGCCAAGTGGGATTTGTGTACTGATCATTACCACCAAGTATCCTCAAGATTGGGTGAAAAAATATTTGCTGGTATTTCGGAAACTCGTTATTTCTTAAAACTTGGCAACCCCTCTCAATGAAAGTGCTTTTCCACAGTCTGTGCCTAGGGCGACTTGAAGAGGAAACAAACCATAGAGACAAAACTGAGAACTCCTTTACTTTGTAAAGTTTCAAACAGCTATTACACACCATGATGGATTTAGAGTTCCAAATTCATCTATCTATGTAGGAGAGAACAGAGAGTAACCTAAATATGAAAACTGCTAGTGTAGACGAACGCTTCAACCCAGAAGAAAAAAATTTGGTGAGCCAAGTGGTATTTGTGTACTGACCATTACCACCAAGATTCATCAACATTGGGTGAAAAAATATTTGCTGGTATTTCGGAAACTCGTTATTTTTTAGAAGGCTGGCAACCCCTCTCAATGAAAGTGCTTTTCCACAGTCTGTGCCAAGGATACTTGAAGAGGAAACAAACCATAGAGAAAAAACTGAGAACTCCTTTATTTTGTCAACTTTCAAAGAGCTACTGAAAACCATGATGGATTTAGAGTTCCTAATTCATCTATCTATATAGGAGAGAACACAGTGAAACCTAAATATAAAAACTGCTACTCTAAACGAACGCTTCAACCTAGAAGAACAAAATTTGGTGAGCCAAGTGGGATTTGTGTACTGATCATTACCACCAAGTATCATCAACATTGGGTGAAAAAATATTTGCTGGTATTTCACAAACTCGTAATTTATTGGAAGCTTGGCAACCCCTTTCAATGAAAGTGCTTTTCCACCGTCCCTGCTTTGGGCTACATGAAGTGGAAACAAATCATAGAGACCAAACTGAGAACTCCTTTATTTTGTCAAGTTTCAAAGAGCTACTACAAACCATGTTGGATTTAGAGTTCCAAATTCATATATCTATATAGGAGAGAACAGAGGGAAAACTAAAAATATAAACTGCTACTGTAAACGAACGCTTCATCCTAGAAGAACAAAATTTGGTGAGTCAAGTTGGATTTGTGTACCGATCATGACCACCAAGTATCATCAAGATTCGGTGAAAAAATATTTGCTGATATTTCGGAAACTCCTTATTTCTTAGAAGCGTGGCAACACTTCTCAATGAAAGTGCTTTTCCACAGTCTGTGCATAGGACTACTTGAAGAGGAAACAAACCATAAAGAAAAATCTGAGAAATCCTTTATTTCGTCAAGTTTCAAAGAGCTACAACAAACCATGTTGGATTTAGAGTTTCAAATTCATCTATCTATATAGGAGAGAAAAGAGAGAAACCTAAATATAAAAACTGCTACTGTAGACAAAAGCTTCAACCTAGAAGAACAAAATTTGTTGAGCCAAGTGGGATTTGTATACTTGTCATTACCACGACGTATCATCAAGATTGGGTGAAAAAATATTTGCTGGTATTTCGGAAACTCGTAATTTATTGGAAGCTTGGCAACCCCGTTCAATTAAAGTGCTTTTCCACAGTATCTGCTTAGGGCTACATGAAGTGGAATCAATTCATAGAGACAAAACTGAGAACTCCTTTATTTTGTCAAGTTTCAAAGAGCTACCACAAACCATGTTGGATTTAGACTTCCAAATTCATCTATCAATTTGGAGAGAACAGAGTGAAACCGAAAAATAAAAACTGCTACTGTAGACGAACGCTTCAACCTAGAAGAACAAAATATGGTGAGCTAAGAGGGCTTTGTGTAATGATCATTACCACCAAGTATCATCAAGTTTGGGTTTAAAAATATTTGCTGGTATTTCGGAAACTCGTAATTTCTTTGAAGCTTTGCAATGCCTTTCAATGAAAGTGCTTTTCCACAGTCTGTGAATAGGGCTACTTGAAGAGAAAACAAACCATAGAGTCAAAACTGAGAACTCCTTTGTTTTGTCAACTTTCAAAGAGCTACTACAAACCATGTTGGATTTAGTGTTCCAAATTCATCTATCTATACATGAGAGAACAGAGGGAAACCTAAAAATATAAACTGCTACTGTAAACGAACGTGTCAACATAGAAGAACAAAATTTGGTGAGTCAAGTGGGATTTTTTTACCGATCATTACCACCAAGCATCATCAAGATTGGGTGAGAAAATATTTGCTGGTATTTCGGAAACTCATTATTTCTTAGAAGCTTGGCAACATCTCTCAATGAAAGTGCTTTTCCACAGTCTGTGCCTAGGACTACTTGAAGAGGAAAGGAACCATAGAGAAAAAAGTGAGAACTCCTTTATTTTGTCAAGTTTCAAAGAGCTACTACAAACCATGTTGGATTTAGAGTTCCAAATTCATCTATCTATATAGCGGAGAACAGAGTGAAACCTAAATATAAAAACTGCTACTGTAGACGAACGCATCAACGTAGAAGAACAAAATTTGGTGAGCCAAGTGGGATTTGTGTACTGATCATTACCACCAAGTATCATAATGATTGGGTGAAAAAATATTTGCTGGTATTTCGGAAACTCGTAATTTCTTAGAAGTTTGGCAACCCCTCTCAATGAAAGTGCTTTTCAACAGTCTGTGCCTAGGGCTACTTGAAGATGAAACAAACCATGGAGACAAAACTGAGAACTCCTTTATTTTGTCAAGTTTCAAAGATCTACTACAAACCATGTTGGATTTTGAGTTCCAAATTCATCTATCTATATAGGAGAGAACAGAGTGAAACCTAAATATAAAAACTGCTACTGTAGACGAACGCTTCTACCTAGAGGAACAAAATTTGGTGAACCAAGTGGGATTTGTGTACTGATCATTACCTCCAAGTATCATCAACATTGGGTGAAAAAATATTTGCTGTTATTTGGGAAATCGTAATTTATTGGAAGCTTGGCAACCCCATTCAATGAAAGTGCTTTTCCACAGTATCTGCTTAGGACTACATGAAGTGGAAACAATTCATAGAGACAAAACTGAGAACTCCTTTATTTTGTCAAGTTCCAAAGAGCTACTACAAACCATGTTGGATTTAGAGTTCCAAATTCATCGTTCTATATAGGAGAGAACAGAGTGAAACCTAAATATAAAAACTGCTACTGTAGACGAACGCTTCAACCTAGAAGAACAAAGTATGGTGAGCCAAGTGTTCTTTGTGTAATGATCATTACCACCAAGTATCATCAAGTTTGGGTGTAAAAATATTTGCTGGTATTTCGGAAACTCGTTATTTCTTAGAAGCTTGGCAACCCCTCTCAATGAAAGTGCTTTTCCACAGTCTGTGCCTAGGGCTACTTGAAGAGGAAACAAACCATAGAGTCAAAACTGAGAACTCCTTTATTTTGTCAAGTTTCAAGGATCTACTACAAACCAGGTTGGATTTAGAGTTCCAAATTCATCTATCTATATAGGAGAGAACAGAGTGAAACCTAAAAATAAAAACTGCTACTGTAAACGAACAATTCAATCTAGACGAACAAAATTTGGTGAGCCAAGTGGGATTTGTGGACTTGTAATTACCACCACGTATCATCAAGATTGGGTGAAAAAATATTTGCTGGTATTTCGGAAACTCGTAATTTCTTGAAAGCTTGGCAACCCCTCCCAATTAAAGTGCTTCTCCACAGTCTCTGCTTTGGGCTACTTGACGCGGAAACAAATCATAGAGAAAAAACTGAGAACTCCTTTATTTTGTCAAGTTTCAAAGAGCTACTACAAACCATGTTGGATTTAGTTTTCCAAATTCATCTATCTATGTAGGAGAGAACAGAGTGAAACCTAAATATAAAAACTGCTACTGTAGACGAACGCTTCAACCTAGAAGAACAAAATTTGGTGAGCCAAGTGGTATTTATGTACTTGTCATTACCACCACGTATCATCAACATGGGTGAAAAATTATTTGCTGGTATTTCGGAAACTCGTAATTTCTTGGAAGCTTGGCAACCACTTTCAATGAAAGTGCTTTTCCACAGTCACTGCTTAGGGCTACATGAAGCGGAAACTAATCATAGAGACAAAACTGAAAACTCCTTTATTTTGTCAAGTTTCAAAGAGCTACTACAAACCATGTTGGATTTTGAGTTCCAAATTCATCTATCTTTATAGCAGAGAACAGAGGAAAAACTAAAAATATAAACTGCTACTGTAAACGAACGCTTCATCCTAGAAGAACAAAATTTGGTGAGTCAAGTGGGATTTGTGTACCGATCCTGACCACCAAGTATCATCAAGATTCGGTGAAAAAATATTTGCTGATATTTCGGAAACTCGTTATTTTTTAGAAGCTTGGCAACTCCTTTCAATGAAAGTGCTTTTCCACAGTCTGTGACTAGGGCTACTTGAAGAGGAAACAAACCATAGAGACAAAACTGAGAACTCCTTTATTTTGTCAAGTTTCAAAGAGCTACTACAAACCATGTTGGATTTAGAGTTCCAAATTCATCTATCTATATAGGAGAGAACAGAGTGAAACCTAAAAATAAAACTGCTACTGTAAACGAACAATTCAATCTAGAAGAACAAAATTTGGTGAGCCAAGTGGGATTTGTGGACATGTAATTACCACCACGTATCATCAAGATTGGGTGAAAAAATATTTGCTGGTATTTCGGAAACTCGTAATTTCTTGAAAGCTTGGCAACCCCTCTCAATTAAAGTGCTTCTCCACAGTCTCTGCTTTGGGCTACTTGACGCGGAAACAAATCATAGAGACAAAAGTGAGAACTCCTTTATTTTGTCAAGTTTCAAAGAGCTACTACAAACCATGTTGGATTTAGAGTTCCAAATTCATCTATCTATATAGGAGAGAACAGAGTGAAACCTAAATATAAAAACTGCTACTGTAGACGAAAGCTTCAACCTAGAAGAACAAAATTTGTTGAGCCAAGTGGGATTTGTATACTTGTCATTACCACGACGTATCATCAAGATTGGGTGAAAAAATATTTGCTTTTATTTCGGAAACTCGTAATTTCTTGGAAGCTTTGCCATGCCTTTCAATGAAAGTGCTTTTCCACAGTCTGTGCCTAGGGCTACTTGAAGAGAAAACAAACCATAGAGTCAAAACTGAGAACTCCTTTGTTTTGTCAACTTTCAAAGAGATACTACAAACCATGTTGGATTTAGTGTTCCAAATTCATCTATCTATACATGAGAGAACAGAGGGAAACCTAAAAATATAAACTGCTACTGTAAATGAACGTCTCAACCTAGAAGAACAAAATTTGGTGAGTCAAGTGGGATTTGTTTACCGATCATTACCACCAAGTATCCTCAAGATTGGGTGAGAAAATATTTGCTGGTATTTCGGAAACTCATTATTTCTTAGAAGCTTGGCAACCCCTCTCAAAGAAAGTGCTTTTCCACACTCTGTGCCTAGGGCTACTTGAAGAGGAAACAAACCATAGAGACAAAATTGAGAACTCCTTTACTTTGTCAATTTGTAAAAAGCTACTACAAACCATGTTGGATTTAGCGTTCCAAATTCATCTATCTATATAGGAGAGAACAGAGTGAAACCTAAAAATAAAAACTGCTCCTGTAAACGAACGCTTCAACCTAGAAGAACAAAATTTGGTGAGCCAAGTGGGATTTGTGTACTAATCATTTCCACCAAGTATCATCAAGATTGGGTGAAAAAACTTTTGCTGGTATTTCTGAAACAAGTTATTTCTTAGAAGCTTGGCAACCCCTCTCAATGAAAGTGCTTTTCCACAGTCTGTGGCTAGGACTACTTGAAGAGGAAACAAACCATAGAGACAAAACTGAGAACTCCTTTATTTTGTCAAGTTTCAAAGAGCTACTACAAACCATGTTGGATTTAGAGTTCCAAATTCATCTATCTATATAGGAGAGAACAGAGTGAAACCTAAAAATAAAAACTGCTACTGTAAACGAACAATTCAATCTAGAAGAACAAAATTGGGTGAGCCAAGTGGGATTTGTGGACTTGTAATTACCAACACGTATCATCAAGATTGGGTGAAAGAATATTTGCTGGTATTTCGGAAACTCGTAATTTCTTGGAAGCTTGGCAACCCCTTTCAATGAAAGTGCTTTTCCACAGTCTCTGCTTAGGGCGACATGAAGCGGAAACAAATCATAGAGACAAAACTGAAAACTCCTTTATTTTGTCAAGTTTCAAAGAGCTACTACAAACCATGTTGGATTTTGAGTTCCAAATTCATCTATCTATATAGGAGAGAACAGAGGGAACTTAAAAATACAAACTGCTACTGTAAACGAACGCTTCAACCTAGAAGAACAAAATTTGGTGAGCCAAGTGGGATTTGTGTACAGATCATTACCACCAAGTATCATCAAGATTGGGTGAAAAAATATTTGTTGGTATTTTGGAAACTCGTTATTTCTTAGAAGCTTGGCAATCCCTCTCAATGAAAGTGCTTTTCCACAGTCTGTTCCTAGGGCTACTTAAAGCGTAAACAAATCATAGAGAGAAAACTGAGAACTCCTTTATTTTGTCAAGTTGTAAAAAGCTACTACAAACCATGTTGGATTTAGAGTTCCAAATTCATCTATCTATATAGGAGACAACAGAGTGAAACCTAAAAATAAAAACTGCTACTGTAAACGAATGCTTCAACCTAGAAGAAGAAAATTTGGTGAGCCAAGTGGGATTTGTGGACTTGTCATTACCACCACGTATCATCAAAATTGGGTGAAAAAATATTTGCTGGAATTTCGGAAACTCGTAATTTCTTGGAAGCTTGGCAACCCCTCTCAATGTAAGTGCTTTTCCACAGTCTATGCGTAGGGCTATTTGAAGCGGAAACAAATCATAGAGACAAAACTGAGATCTCCTTTATTTTGTCAATTTCAAAAAGCTACTACAAACCATGTTGGATTTAGAGTTCCAAATTCATCTATCTATATAGGAGAGAACAGAGTGAAACCTAAATACAAAAACTGCAACTGTAGACGAACGCTTCAACCTAGAAGAACAAAATTTGGTGAGCCAAGTGGGATTTGTGTACTGATCATTACCACCAAGTATCATCAAAATTGGGTGAAAAAATATTTGCTAGTATTTCGGAAACTCGTTATTTCTTAGAAGCTTTGGCAACCCATCTCAATGAAAATGCTTTTCCACAGTCTGTGCCTAGGGCTACTTGAAGAGAAAACAAACCATAGTGTCAAAACTGAGAACTCCTTTATTTTGTCAAGTTTCAAAGATCTACTACAAACCAGGTTGGATATAGAGTTCCAAATTCATCTATCTATATAGGAGAGACCAGAGTGAAACCTAAAAATAAAAACTGCTACTGTAAACGAACAATTCAACCTAGAAGAACAAAATTTGGTGAGTCAAGTGGGATTGGTTTACCGATGATTACCACCAAGTATGATCAAGATTGGGTGAGAAAATATTTGCTGATATTTCGGAAACTCATTATTTCTTAGAAACTTGGAAACCCCTCTCAAAGGAATTGCTTTTCCACAGTCAGTTCCTAGGGCTACTTGGAGCGTAAACAAATCATAGAGACAAAACTGAGAACTCCTTTATTTTGTCAAGTTGTAAAAAGCTACTACCAACCATGTTGGATTTAGAGTTCCAAATTCATCTATCTATATAGGAGAGAACAGAGTGAAATCTAAATATAAAAACTGCTACTGTAAACCAACGCTTCAACCTAGAAGAACAAAATTTGGAGAGCCAAGTGTGATTTGTGTACTAATCATTTCCACGAAGTATCATCAAGATTGGGTGAAAAAACATTTGCTGGTATTTCTGAAACTCGTTATTTCTTAGAAGCTTGGCAACCCCTCTCAATGAAAGTGCTTTTCCACAGTTTGTGCCTAGGGCTGCTTGAAGAGGAAACAAACCATAGAGACAAAACTGAGAACTCCTTTATTTTGTCAAGTTTCAAAGAGCTACTACAAACCATGTTGGATTTAGAATTCCAAATTCATCTATCTATATAGGAGAGAACAGAGTGAAACCTAAAAATATAAACTGCGATTGGAAACGAACGCTTCAACCTAGAAGGAGAAAATTTGTTGAGCAAAGTGGGATTTGTGGACTTGTCATTACCACGACGTATCATCAAGATTGGGTGAAAAAATATTTGCTGCTATTCAGAAACTCGTATTTTTTTGGAAGCTTGGCAACACCCATCAATGATAGTGCTCTTCCACACTCTCTGCTTCGGGATGCTTGACGTGGAAACAAATCATTGAGACAAAACTGAAAACTCCTTTATTTTGTCAAGTTTCAAAGAGCCACTACAAACCATGTTGGATTTAGAGTTCCAAATTCAACTTTCTATATACGAGAGAACAGAGTGAATCCTAAATATAAAAACTGCTACTGTAGACGAACGCTTCAAATAGAAGAACAAAATTTGGTGAGCCACGTGGGATTTGTGTAGAGATCATTACCACCAGGTATCATCGACATTGGGTGAAAAAATATTTGCTGGTATTTAGGAAACTCGTTATTTCTTATAAGCTTGGCAACCCCTCTCAATGAAAGTGGTTTTCCACAGTCTGTGCCTAGGGCTACTTGAAGAGGAAACAAATCATAGAGACAAAACTGAGAACTCCTTTATTTTGTCAAGTTTCAAAGAGCTACTACAAATCATGTTGGATTTAGAGTTCCAAATTCATATATCTATATATGAGAGAACAGAATGAAACCTAAACATAAAAACTGCTACTGTAGACGAACGCTTCAACCTAGAAGAACAAAATATGGTGAGCCAAGTGGGATTTGTGTACTGATCATTAGCACCAAGTATCATCAAGATTGGGTGAAAAAATATTTGCTGGTATTTCGGAAACTCGTTATTCCTTAGAAGCTTGGCAACCCCTCTCAATGAAAGTGCTTTTCCACAGTCTGCGACTAGGGCTACTTGAAGAGGAAACAAACCATAGAGACAAAACTGAGAACTCCTTTATTTTGTCAAGTTTCAAAGAGCTACTACAAACCATGTTGGATTTAGAGTTCCAAATTCATCTATCTATATAGGAGAGAACAGAGTGAAACCTAAATATAAAAACTGCTACTTTAGACGAACGCTTCAACCTAGAAGAACAAAATTTGGTGAGCCAAGTGGGATCTGTGTACTGATCATTACCACCAAGTATCATCAAGATTGGGTGAAAAAATATTTGCTGGTATTTCGGAAACTCGTTATTTCTTAGAAGCTTTGCAACCCCTCTCAATGAAAGTGCTTTTCCACAGTCTTGCCTAGGGCTACTTGAAGAGGAAACAAACCATAGAGACAAAACTGAGAACTCCTTTATTTTGTCAAGTTTCAAAGAGGTACTACAATCCATGTTGGATTTAAAGTTCCAAATTCATCTATCTATATAGGAGAGAACAGAGAGAAACCTAAATATAAAAACTGCTACTGTAGACGAACGCTTCAACCTAGAAGAACAAAATTTGGTGAGCCAAGTGGGATTTGTGTACTGATCATTACCACCAAGTATCATCAAGATTGGGTGAAAAAATATTTGCTGCTCTTTTGGAAACTCGTTATTTCTTAGAAGCTTGGCAACCCATCAGAATGAAAGTGCTTCCACAGTCTGTGCCTAGGGCTACTTAAAGAGGACACAAACCATAGAGACAAAACTGAGAACTCCTTTATTTTGTCAAGTTTCAAAGAGCTACTACAATCCATGTTGGATTTAGAGTTCCAAATTCATCTATATATATAGGAGAGAACAGAGAGAAACCTAAATATAAAAATTGCTACTGTAGACGAACGCTTCTACCTAGAAGAACAAAATTTGGTGAGCCAAGTGGGATTTGTGTACTGGTCATTAGCAACAAGTATCATCAAGAATGGGTGAAAAAATATTTGCTGGTATTTCGGAAACTCGTTATTTCTTAGAAGCTTGGCAAACCCACTCAATGAAAGTGCTTTTCCACAGTCTGTGCCTAGGGCTAATTGAATAGGAAACAATCCATAGAGACAAAACTGAGAACTCCTTTATTTTGTCAAGTTTCAAAGAGCTACTACACACCATGTTGGATTTAGAGTTCCAAATTCATCTATCTATACAGGAGAGAACAGAGTGAAACCTAAATATAAAAACTGCTACTGTAGACGAACGCTTCAACCTAGAAGAACAAAATATGGTGAGCCAAGTGGGACTTGTGTACTGATCATTACCACCAAGTATCATCAAAATTGGGTGAAAAAATATTTGCTGGTATTTCGGAAACTCGTTATTTCTTAGAAGCTTGGCAAACACTCTCAATGAATGTGCTTTTCCACAGTCTGTGCCTAGGGCTACTTGAAGAGGAAACAAACCATAGAGACAAAAAGGAGATCTCCTTTATTTTGTCAAGTTTCAAAGAGCTACTACAATCCATGTTTGATTTAGAGTTCCAAATTCATCTATCTATATAGGAGTGAACAGAGAGAAACCTAAATATAAAAACTGCTACTGTAGACGAACGCTTCAACCTAGAAGAACAAAATATGGTGAACCAAGTGGGATTTGTGTACTGATCATTACCACCAAGTATCATCAAGTTTGGGTGAAAAATATTTGCTGGTATTTTGGAAACTCGTTATTTCTTAGAAGCTTGGCAACCCATCTCAATGAAAGTGCTTCCACAGTCTGTGCCTAGGGCTACTTGAAGACGAAACAAACCATAGAGACAAAATTGAGAACTCCTTTATTTTGTCAAGTTTCAAAGAGCTACTACAATCCATGTTGAATTTAGAGTTCCAAATTCATCTATCTATATAGAGAGAAGAGAGAGAAACCTACATATAAAACCTGCTACTGTAGACGAACGCTTCAACCTAGAGGAATAAAATTTGGTGAGCCAAGTGATATTGTGTACTGATCATTAGCAACAAGTATCATCAAGATTGGGTGAAAAAATATTTGCTGGTATTTCGGAAACTCGTTATTTCTTAGAAGCTTGGCAACCCCTCTCAACGAAAGTGCTTTTCCACAGTCTGTGCCTAGGGCTACTTGAAGAGGAAACAAACCATAGAGACAAAACTGAGAACTCCTTTATTTTGTCAAGTTTCAAAGAGCTACTAAAAACCATGTTGGATTTAGAGTTCCAGATTCATATATCTATATAGGAGAGAACAGAGGGAAACCTAAATATAAAAACTGCTACTGTAGGCGAACGCTTCAACCTAGAAGAACAAAATTTGGTGAGCCAAGTGGGATTTGTGTACTGATCATTAGCAACAAGTATCATCAAGATTGGGTGAAAAAATATTTGCTGGTATTTCGGAAAATCGTTAATTCTTAGAAGCTTGGCAACCCCTCTCAATGAAAGTGCTTTTCCACAGTCTGTGCCTAGGGCTACATGAAGAGTAAACAAACCAAAGAGACAAAACTCAGAACTCCTTTATTTTGTCAAGTTTCAAAGAGCTACTACAAGTCATGTTGGATTTAGAGTTCCAAATTCATCTATCTATATATGAGACAACAGAGTGAAACCTAAATATAAAAACGGCTACTGTAGACGAACGCTTCAACCTATAAGCACAAAATTTGGTGAGCCAAGTGGGTACTGTGTACTGATCATTACCACCAAGTATCATCAAGATTAGGTGAAAAAATATTTGCTGATATTTCGGAAACTCGTTATTTCTTAGAAGCTTGGCAACCCCTCTCAATGAAAGTGGTTTTCCACAGTCTGTGCCTAGGGCTACTTGAAGAGGAAACAAACCATAGAGACAAAACTGAGAACTCCTTTACTTTGTCAAGTTTCAAAGAGCTACTACCAACCATATTGGATTTAGAGTTCCAAATTCATCTGTCTATATAGGAGAGAACAGAGTGAAACCTAAATATAAAAACTGCTACTGTAGACGAACGCTTAAACCTAGAAGAACAAAATTTGTTGAGCCAAGTGGGATTTGTGTACTTGTCATTACCACCACGTACCATCAAGATTGGGTGAAAAAATATTTGCTGGTATTTCGGAAAATCGTAATTTCTTGGAAGCTTTGCAATGCCTTTCAATGAAAGTGCTTTTCCACAATCTCTGCTTAGGGCTTCTTGAAGAGGAAACAAACCATACAAACAAAACTGAGAACTTCTTTATTTTGTCAAGTTCAAAGAGCTACTACAAACCATGTTGGATTTAGAGTTCCAAATTCATCTATCTATATAGGAGAGAACAGAGGGAAACCTAAGTATAAAAACTGCTACTGTAGACGAACGCTTCAACCAAGAAGAACAAAATTGGGTGAGCCTAGTTGGATTTGTGTACTGATCTATACCACCAACTATCATAAAAATTGGGAGAAAAAATATTTGCTGGTATTTCGGAAATTCGTTATTTCTTAGAAGTTAGGCAACCCCTCTCAATGAAAGTGCTTTTCCTACGTCTGTGCCTAGGGCAACTTGAAGAAAAAACAAACCATAGAGACAAAACTGAGAACTCCTTTATTTTGTCAAGTTTCAAAGAGCTACTACAAACCATGTTGGATTTAGAATTCCAAATTCATCTATCTATATAGGAGAGAACAGAGTGAAACCTAAAATTATAAACTGCAATTGGAAACGAACGCTTCAACCTAGATGGAGAAAATTTGGTGAGCAAAGTGGGATTTGTGGACTTGTCATTACCACGACGTATCATCAAGATTGGGTGAAAAAATATTTGCTACTATTCGGAAACTCGTATTTTTTTGGAAGCTTGGCAACACCCATCAATGATAGTGCTCTTCCACACTCTCTGCTTCGGGATACTTGAAGTGGAAAAAAAATCATTGAGACAAAACTGAAAACTCCTTTATTTTGTCAAGCTTCAAAGAGCCACTACAAACCATGTTGGATTTAGAGTTTCAAATTCAACTTTCTATATACGAGAGAACAGAGTGAATCCTAAATATAAAAACTGCTACTGTAGACGAACGCTTCAAATAGAAGAACAAAATTTGGTGAGCCAAGTGGGATTTGTGTACAGATCATTACCACCAGGTATCATCGACATTGGGTGAAAAATATTTGCTGGTATTTAGGAAACTCGTAATTTCTTAGAAGCCTGGCAACCCCTCTCAATGAAAGTGGTTTTCCACAGTCTGTGCCTAGGGCTACTTGAAGAGGAAACAAACCATAGAGACAAAACTGAGAACTCCTTTATTTTGTCAAGTTTCAAAGAGCTACTACAAACCATGTTGGATTTAGAGTTCCAAATTCATCTATCTATATAGGAGAGAACAGAGTGAAACCTAAATTTAAAACTGCTACTGTAGACAAACGCTTCAAACTAGAAGAACAATATTTGGTGAGCCAAGTGGGATTTGTGTACCCATCATTACCACCAAGTATCATCAAGGTTGTGTGAAAAAATATTTGCTGGTATTTAGGAAACTCGTAATTTCTTGGAAGCTTGGCAAACCCTTTCAATGAAAGTATTTTCCACAGTCTCTGCTTAGGGCTACATGAATCGGAAACAAATCATAGAGACAAAACTGAGAACTCCTTTATTTTGTCAAGTTTCAAAGAGCTACTACAAACCATGTTGGATTTAGAGTTCCAAATTCATATATCAATATAGGGGAGAACAGAATGCAACCTAAAAATGAAAACTGCTACTGTAAACGAACGCTTCAACCTAGAAGAACAAAATTTGGTGAGCCAAGTGGGATTTGTGTACCGATCATTACCACCAAGTATCATCGACATTGGTTGAAAAAATATTTGCTGGTATTTCGGAAACTCGTTATTACTTAGAAGCTTGACAACCCCTTTCAATGAAAGTGCTTTTCCACACTCTGTGCCTAGGGTTACTTGAAGAGGAAACAAACCATAGAGACAAAACTGAGAACTCCTTTATTTTGTCAAGTTTCAAAGAGCTACTACAAACCATGTTGGATTTAGAGTTCCAAATTCATCTATCTATATAGGAGAGAACAGAGTGAAACCTAAAAATTAAAACTGCTACTGTTAACGAACGCTTCAACCTAGAAGAAAATAATTTGGTGAGCCAGTTGGGATTTGTGGACTTGTCATTACCACCACGTATCATCAAGATTGGGTGAAAAAATATTTGCTGGTATTTCGGAAACTCGTATTATCTTGGAAGCTTGGCAACCCCTCTCAATGAAAATGCTTTTCCACCTTCTGTGCTTAGGGCTACTTGAAGAGGAAACAAACCATAGAGACAAAACTGAGAACTCCTATATTTTGTCAAGTTTCAAAGAGCTATTACCCACCATGTTGGATTTAGAGTTCCAAATTCATCTATCCATATAGGAGAGAACAGAGTGAAACCTAAAATAAAAAGTGCTACTGTAAACGAACGTTTCAACCTAGAAGAACAAAATTTGGTGAGCCAAGTGGGATTTGTGTAGTTGTCATTTCCATCACGTATCATCAACATTGGGTGAAAAAGTAATTGCTGGTATTTCGGAAACTCATAATTTCTGGGAAGCTTGGCAACCCCTTTCAATGAAACTGCTTTTCCACAGACTCTGCTTATGGCTACATGAAACGGAAACAAATCGTAGTGACAAAACTGAAAACTCCTTTATTTTGTCAAGTTTCAAAGAGCTACTACAAACCATGTTGGATTTAGAGTTCCAAATTCATCTATTAATATTGGAGAGACAGAGTGCAACCTAAAAAATGAAAACTGCTACTGTAAACGAACGCTTCAACCGAGAAGAACAAATTTGGTGAGCCAAGTGGGATTTGTGGACTTGTCATTACCACCACGCATCATCACGATTGGGTGAAAAAATATTTGCTGGTATTTCGGAAATTCGTATTCTTGGAAGCTTGGCAACTCCTCTCAATGAAAGTGCTTTTCTACCGTCTGTGCCTAGGGCTACTTGCAGAGGAAACAAACCATAGAGACAAAACTGAGAACTTATTAATTTGTCAAGTTTCAAAAGCTCTACAAACAATGTTGGATTTAGAGTTCCAAATTCATCTATCTATATAGCAGAGAACAGAGTGAAACCTAAATATAAAAACTGCTACTGTAGACGAACGCTTCAACCTAGAAGAACAAAATTTGAGGAGCCAAGTGGGATTTGTGTACCGATAATTACCACCAAGTATCATCAAGATTGGGTGAAAAAATATTTGCTGGTTTTTCGGAAAATCGTTATTTCTTAGAAGCTTGGCAACGCCTCTCAATGAAAGTGCTTTTCCACAGTCTGTGCCTAGGACTACTTGAAGAGGAAACAAACCCATAGAGACAAAACTGAGAACTTATTAATTTTGTCAAGTTTCAAAGCTCTACAAACAATGTTGGATATAGAGTTCCAATTCATCTATCTATATACCAGAGAACAGAATGAAACGTAAAAATTCAAAAACTGCTACTGTAGACGAACGCTTCAAACCTAGCAGAACAAAATTTGGTGAGCCAAGTGGGATTTGTGTACCCATCAATACCACCAAGTATCATGAATATTCGGTGAAAAAATATTTGCTGGTATATCGGAAACTCGTAATTTCTGGAAGCTTGGCAACCCTCTCAATGAAAGTGCTTTTCCAGAGTCTCTGCTTAGGGCTACTTGAAGGGGAAACAAATCATAGAGACAAAACTGAGAACTTCTTTATTTTGTCAAGTTTCAAAGAGCTACTACAAACCATGTGGTGTTGGATTTAGAGTTCCAAATTCATCTATCTGTATAGCAGAGAACAGAGGGAAACCTAAATATGAAAACTGCTACTGTAGATGAACGCTTCAACCTAGCAGAACAAATTTGGTGAGCCAAGTAGGATTTGTGTACCGATGAATACTTCAAGTATCATGAATTTTGGGTGAAAAAAATATTTGCTGGTATTTCGGAAACTCGTATTTCTTGGAAGCTTGGCAACGCCTCTCAATGAAAGTGCTTTTCCACAGTCTCTGCTTAGGGCTACTTGAAGCGGAAACAAATCATAGAGACAAATCTGAGAACTCCTTTATTTTGTCAAGTTTCAAAGAGCTACTACCAACCATATTGGATTTCGAGTTCCAAATTCATCTGTCTATATAGGAGAGAACAGAGTGAAACCTAAATATAAAAACTGCTACTGTGACGAACGCTTAAACCTAGAAGAACAAAATTTGTTGAGCCAAGTGGATTTGTGTACTTTTCATTACCACCATGTACCATCAAGATTGGGTGAAAAATTATTTGGCTGGTATTTCGGAAAATCATAATTTCTTGGAAGCTTTGCATGCCTTTCATGAAAGTGCTTTTCCACAGTCTCTGCTTAGGGCTTCTTGAAGAGGAAACAAACCATAGAGAAAATACTGAGAACTTCCTTATTTTGTCAAGTTTCAAAGAGCTACTACAAACCATGTTGGATTTGGAGTTCCAAATTTATCTATCTATATAGGAGAGAACAGAGGGAAACCTAAATATAAAAACGGCTACTGTAGACGAAAGCTTCAACCGAGAAAGAACCAAATTTGGTGAGAAAAGTGGGATTTGTGTACTTGTCCTTACCACCAAGTATCATCAAGATTGGTTGAAAAAAATATTTGCTGGTATTTCGGAAACTCGTTATTTCTTAGAAGCTTGGCAACCATTCTCAATGAAAGTGCTTTTCCACAGTCTGCGCCTCGGGCTACTTGAAGAGGAAACAAACCATAGAGACAAAACTCAGAACTCCTTTATTTTGACAAGTTTCAAAGAGCTACTACAAACCATGTTGGATTTAGAGTTCCAAATTCATCTATCTATATATGAGACAACAGAGTGAAACCTAAATATAAAAACGGCTACTGTAGACGAACGCTTCAACCTAGAAGAACAAAATTTGGTGAGCCAAGTGGGTACAGTGTACTAATCATTACTACCAAGTATCATCAAGATTGTGTGAAAAAATATTTGCTGATATTTCGGAAACTCGTTATTTCTTAGAAGCTTGGCAACCCCTCTCAATGAAAGTGGTTTTCCACAGTCTGTGCCTAGGGCTACTTGAAGAGGAAAACAAACCATAGAGACAAAACTCAGAACTCTTTATTTTTGTCAAGTTTCAAAGAGCTACTACAAACCATGTTCGATTTAGAGTTCCAAACTCATCTATCTATATATGAGAGAACAGAGTGAAACCTAAATATAAAAACTGCTACTGTAGACGAACACTTCAACCTAGAAGAACAATATTTGGTGAGCCAAGTGGGATCTGTGTACTGATCATTACCACCAAGTATCATCAAGATTGGGTGAAAAATATTTGCTGGTATTTCGGAAACTCGTTATTTCTTAGAAGCTTGGCAACCCCTCTCAATGAAAGTGCTTTTCCAGTGTCTGTGCCTAGGGCTACCTGAAGAGGAAACAAACCATAGAGACAAAACTGAGAACTCCTTTATTTTGTCAAGTTTCAAAGAGCTACTACAAACCATGTTGGATTTAGAGTTCCAAATTCATCTATCTATACAGGAGAGAATAGAGCGAAACCTAAATATAAAAACTGCTACTGTATACGAACGCTTTCAACTAGAAGAACAGAATTTGGTAAGCCAAGTGGGACTTGTGTACTCATCATTACAACCAAGTATCATCAAAATTGGGTGAAAAAAATATTTGCTGGTATTTCGGAAACTCGTAATTTCTTAGATGCTTGCAACCCCTCTCAAGGAAAGTGCTTTTTCCACAGTCTGTGCCTAGGACTACCTTGAAGAGGAAACAAAGCATAGGGACAAAACTGAGATCTCCTTTATTTTGTCAAGTTTCAAAGATCTACTACAATAAATGTTGGATTTAGAGTTCAAAATTCATCTATCTATATAGGAGAGAACAGAGAGAAACCTAAATATAAAAACTGCTACTGTAGACGAACGCTTCAACTAGAAGAACAAAATTTGGGCAGCCAAGTGGAATTTGTGTACTGATCATTACCACCAAGTGTCATCAAGATTGGGTGAAAATATTTGCTGGTATTTCGGAAACTTGTTATTTCTTAGAAGCTTGGCAACTCTCAATCAATGAAAGTGCTTTCCACAGTCTGTGCCTAGGGCTACTTGAAGAGGAAACAAACCATAGAGACAAAACTGAGAACTCCTTTATTTTGTCAAGTTTCAAAGAGCTACTAGAAACCATGTTGGATTTAGAGTTCCAAATTCATATATCTATATATGAGAGAACAGAGTGAAACCTAAACATAAAAACTGCTACTGTAGACGAACGCTTCAACCTAGAAGAACAAAAAATGGTGAGCCAAGTGGGATTTGTGTACTGATCATTAGCACCAAGTATCATCAAGATTGGGTGAAAAAATATTTGCTGGTATTTCGGAAACTCGTTATTCCTTAGAAGCTTGGCAACCCCTCTCAATGAAAGTGCTTTTCCACAGTCTGCGCCTAGGGCTACTTGAAGAGGAAACAAACATAGAGACAAAACTGAGAACTCCTTTATTTTGTCAAGTTCAAAGAGCTACTACAAACCATGTTGGATTTAGAGTTCCAAATTCATCTATCTATATAGGAGAGAACAGAGTGAAACCTAAATATAAAAACTGCTACTTTAGACGAACGCTTCAACCTAGAAGAACAAAATTTGGTGAGCCAAGTGGGATCTGTGTACTGATCATTACCACCAAGTATCATCAAGATTGGGTGAAAAAATATTTGCTGGTATTTCGGAAACTCGTTATTTCTTAGAAACTTTGCAACCCCTCTCAATGAAAGTGCTTTTCCACAGTCTTGCCTAGGGCTACTTGAAGAGGAAACAAACCATAGAGACAAAACTGAGAACTCCTTTATTTTGTCAAGTTTCAAAGAGGTACTACAATCCATGTTGGATTTAAAGTTCCAAATTCATCTATCTATATAGGAGAGAACAGAGAGAAACCTAATATAAAAACTGCTACTGTAGACGAACGCTTCAACCTAGAAGAACAAAATTTGGTGAGCCAAGTGGGATTTGTGTACTGATCATTACCACCAAGTATCATCAAGATTGGGTGAAAAATATTTGCTGCTATTTTGGAAACTCGTTATTTCTTAGAAGCTTGGCAACCCATCAGAATGAAAGTGCTTCCACAGTCTGTGCCTAGGGCTACTTAAAGAGGACACAAACCATAGAGACAAAACTGAGAACTCCTTATTTTGTCAAGTTTCAAAGAGCTACTACAATCCATGTTGGATTTAGAGTTCCAAATTCATCTATCTATATAGGAGAGAACAGAGAGAAACCTAAATATAAAAATTGCTACTGTAGACGAACGCTTCTACCTAGAAGAACAAAATTTGGTGAGCCAAGTGGGATTTGTGTACTGATCATTAGCAACAAGTATCATCAAGAATGTGTGAAAAAATATTTGCTGGTATTTCGAAACTCGTTATTTCTTAGAAGCTTGGCAACCCTCTCAATGAAAGTGCTTTTCCACAGTCTGTGCCTAGGGCTAATTGAATAGGAAACAATCCATAGAGATAAAAACTGAGAACTCCTTTATTTTGTCAAGTTTCAAAGAGCTACTACACACCATGTTGTATTTAGAGTTCCAAATTCATCTATCTATACAGGAGAGAACAGAGTGAAACCTAAATATAAAAACTGCTACTGTAGACGAACGCTTCAACATAGAAGAACAAAATATGGTGAGCCAAGTGGGACTTGTGTATTGATCATTACCACCAAGTATCATCAAAATTGGGTGAAAAAATATTTGCTGGTATTTCGGAAACTCGTAATTTCTTAGACGCTTGGCAAACTCTCTCAATGAAAGTGCTTTTCACAGTCTGTGCCTAGGGCTACTTGAAGAGGAAACAAACCCTAGAGACAAAAATGAGAACTCCTTTATTTTGTCAAGTTTCAAAGAGCTACTACAAACCATGCTGGATTTAGAGTTCCAAATTCATATATCTATATAGGAGAGAACAGAGGGAAACCTAAATATAAAAACTTCTACTGTAGGCGAACGCTTCAGCCTAGAAGAACACAATTTGGTGAGCCAAGTGGGATTTGTGTACTGATCATTAGCAACCAGTATCATCAAGATTGGGTGAAAAAATATTTGCTGGGATTTCGGAAACTCGTTATTTCTTAGAAAGCTTGGCAACCCCTCTCAATGAAAGAGCTTTTCGACAGTCTGTGCCTAGGGCTACTTGAAGAGGAAACAAACCATAGAGACAAAACTGAGAACTCCTTATTTTGTCAAGTTTCAAGAGCTACTACAATCCATGTTGGATTTAGAGTTCCAAATTCATCCTATCTATATAGGAGAGAACAGAGAGAAACCTAAATATAAAAATTGCTACTGTAGACGAAACGCTTCTACCTAGAAGAACAAAATTTGGTGAGCCAAGGTGGGATTTGTGTACTGATCATTAGCAACAAGTATCATCAAGAATGGGTGAAAAAATATTTGCTGGTATTTCGGAACTCGTTATTTATTAGAAGCTTGGCAAACCCTCTCAATGAAAGTGCTTTCCACAGTCTGTGCCTAGGGCTACTTGAAGAGGAAACAAACCATAGAGACAAAAAGGAGATCTCCGTTATTTTGTCAAGTTTCAAAGAGCTACTACAATCCATGTTGGATTTAGAGTTCCAAATTCATCTATCTATATAGGAGAGAACAGAGAGAAACCTAAATATAAAAACTGCTACTGTAGACGAACGCTTCAACCTAGAAGAACAAAATATGGTGAACCAAGAGGGATTTGTGTACTGATCATTACCACCAATATCATCAAGATTGGGTGAAAAATATTTGCTGGTATTTTGGAAACTCGTTTATTTCTTAGAAGCTTGGCAACCCATCTCAATGAAAGTGCTTCCACAGTCTGTGCCTAGGGCTACTTGAAGAGGAAACAAACCATAGAGACAAAACTGAGAACTCCTTTATTTTGTCAAGTTTCAAAGAGCTACTACAATCCATGTTGGATTTAGAGTTCCAAAATCATCTATCTATATAGGAGAGAGAGAGAGAAACCTACATATAAAACCTGCTACTGTAGACGAACGCTTCAACCTAGAAGAATAAAATTTGGTGAGCCAAGTGATATTGTGTACTGATCAATAGCAACAAGTAACATCAAGATTGGGTGAAAAATATTTGCTGATATTTCGGAAACTCGTTATTTCTTAGAAGCTTGGCAACCCCTCTCAACGAAAGTGCTTTTCCACAGTCTGTGCCTATGGCTAATTGAAGAGGAAACAAACCTTAGAGACAAAACTGAGAACTCTTTATTTTGTCAAGTTTCAAAGAGCTACTTAAAACCATGTTTGGATTTAGAGTTCCAGATTTATATATCTATATAGGAGAGAACAGAGGGAAACCTAAATATAAAAACTGCTACTGTAGGCGAACGCTTCAACCTAGAAGAACAAAATTTGGTGAGCCAAGTGGGATTTGTGTACTGATCATTAGCAACAAGTATCATCAAGATTGGGTGAAAAAATATTTGCTGGTATTTCGGAAAATCGTTAATTCTTAGTAGCTTGGCAACCCCTCTCAATGAAAGTGCTTTTCCACAGTCTGTGCCTAGGGCTACATGAAGAGGAAACAAACCAAAGAGACAAAACTCAGAACTCCTTTATTTTGTCAAGTTTCAAAGAGCTACTACAGGTCATGTTGGATTTAGAGTTCCAATTCATCTATCTATATATGAGACAACAGAGTGAAACCTAAATATAAAAACGGCTACTGTAGACGAACGCTTCAACCTAGAAGAACAAAATTTGGTGAGCCAAGTGGGTACTATGTACTGATCATTACCATCAAGTATCATCAAGATTGGGTGAAAAAATATTTGCTGATATTTCGGAAACTCGTTATTTCTTAGAAGCTTGGCAACCCCTCTCAATGAAAGTGGTTTTCCACAGTCTGTGCCTAGGGCTACTTGAAGAGGAAACAAACCATAGAGACAAAACTGAGAACTCCTTTATTTTGTCAAGTTTCAAAGAGCTACCTACCAACCATATTGGATTTAGAGTTCCAAATTCATCTGTCTATATAGGAGAGAACAGAGTGAAACCAAAATATAAAACTGCTACTGTAGACGAACGCTTAAACCTAGAAGAACAAAATTTGTTGAGCCAAGTGGGATTTGTGTACTTGTCATTACCACCACGTACCATCAAGATTGGGTGAAAAAATATTTTCTGTTATTTCGGAAAATCGTAATTTCTTGGAAGCTTTGCAATGCCTTTCAATGAAAGTGCTTTCCACAGTCTCTGCTTAAGGCTTCTTGAAGAGGAAACAAACATAGAGAAAATACTGAGAACTTCCTTATTTGTCAAGTTTCAAGAGCTACTACAAACCATGTTGGATTTGGAGTTCCAAAATTTATCTATCTATATAGGAGAGAACATGAGGGAAACCTAAATATAAAAATTGCTACTGTAGACCAACGCTTCAACCGAGAAGAACCAAATTTGGTGAGCCAAGTGGGATTTGTGTACTTGTCCTTACCACCAAGTATCATCAAGATTGGGTGAAAAAAATATTTGCTGGTATTTAGGAAACTCGTTATTTCTTAGAAGCTTGGCAACCATTCTCAATGAAAGTGCTTTTCCACAGTCTGCGCTCGGGCTACTTGAAGAGGAAACAAACCATAGAGACAAAACTCAGAACTCCTTTATTTTGACAAGTTTCAAAGAGCTACTACAAACCATGTTGGATTTAGAGTCCAAATTCATCTATCTATATATGAGACAACAGAGTGAAACCTAAATATAAAAACGGCTACTGTAGACGAACGCTTCAACCTAGAAGAACAAAATTTGGTGAGCCAAGTGGGTACAGTGTACTAATCATTACTACCAAGTATCATCAAGATTGTGTGAAAAAATATTTGCTGATATTTCGGAAACTCGTTATTTCTTAGAAAGCTTGGCAACCCTCTCAATGAAAGTGGTTTTCCACAGTCTGTGCCTAGGGCTACTTGAAGAGGAAAACAAACCATAGAGACAAAACTCAGAACTCTTTATTTTGTCAAGTTTCAAAGAGCTACTACAAACCATGTTCGATTTAGAGTTCCAACTCATCTATCTATATATGAGAGAACAGAGGTGAAAACCCTAAATATAAAACTGCTACTGTAGACGAACACTTCAACCTAGAAGAACAATATTTGGTGAGCCAAGTGGGATCTGTGTACTGATCATTACCACCAAGTATCATCAAGATTGGGTGAAAAAATATTTGCTGGTATTTCGGAAACTCGTTATTTCTTAGAAGCTTGGCAACCCCTCTCAATGAAAGTGCTTTTCCAGTGTCTGTGCCTAGGGCTACCTGAAGAGGAAACAAACCATAGAGACAAAACTGAGAACTCCTTTATTTTGTCAAGTTTCAAAGAGCTACTACAAACCATGTTGGATTTAGAGTTCCAAATTCATCTATCTATACAGGAGAGAATAGAGCGAAACCTAAATATAAAAACTGCTACTGTATACGAACGCTTCAACCTAGAAGAACAGAATTTGGTAAGCCAAGTGGGACTTGTGTACTCATCATTACAACCAAGTATCATCAAAATTGGGTGAAAAAATATTTGCTGGTATTTCGGAAACTCGTAATTTCTTAGATGCTTGGCAACCCCTCTCAAGGAAAGTGCTTTTCCACAGTCTGTGCCTAGGACTACTTGAAGAGGAAACAAAGCATAGGGACAAAACTGAGATCTCCTTTTATTTTGTCAAGTTTCAAAGATCTACTACAATAAATGTTGGATTTAGAGTTCAAAATTCATCTATCTATATAGGAGAGAACAGAGAGAAACCTAAATATAAAAACTGCTACTGTAGACGAACGCTTCAACCTAGAAGAACAAAATTTGGGCAGCCAAGTGGAATTTGTGTACTGATCATTACCACCAAGTGTCATCAAGATTGGGTGAAAATATTTGCTGGTATTTCGGAAACTTGTTATTTCTTAGAAGCTTGGCAAACTCTCTCAATGAAAGTGCTTTTCCACAGTCTGTGCCTAGGGCTACTTGAAGAGGAAACAAACCATAGAGACAAAACTGAGAACTCCTTTATTTTGTCAAGTTTCAAAGAGCTACTAGAAACCATGTTGGATTTAGAGTTCCAAATTCATATATCTATATATGAGAGAACAGAGTGAAACCTAAACATAAAAACTGCTACTGTAGACGAACGCTTCAACCTAGAAGAACAAAAAATGGTGAGCCAAGTGGGATTTGTGTACTGATCATTAGCACCAAGTATCATCAAGATTGGGTGAAAAAATATTTGCTGGTATTTCGGAAACTCGTTATTCCTTAGAAGCTTGGCAACCCCTCTCAATGAAAGTGCTTTTCCACAGTCTGCGCCTAGGGCTACTTGAAGAGGAAACAAACCATAGAGACAAAACCTGAGAACTCCTTTATTTTGTCAAGTTTCAAAGAGCTACTACAAACCATGTTGGATTTAGAGTTCCAAATTCATCTATCTATATAGGAGAGAACAGAGTGAAACCTAAATATAAAAACTGCTACTTAGACGAACGCTTCAACCTAGAAGAACAAAATTTGGTGAGCCAAGTGGGATCTGTGTACTGATCATTACCACCAAGTATCATCAAGATTGGGTGAAAAAATATTTGCTGGTATTTCGGAAACTCGTTATTTCTTAGAAACTTTGCAACCCCTCTCAATGAAAGTGCTTTTCCACAGTCTTGCCTAGGGCTACTTGAAGAGGAAACAAACCATAGAGACAAAACTGAGAACTCCTTTATTTTGTCAAGTTTCAAAGAGGTACTACAATCCATGTTGGATTTAAAGTTCCAAATTCATCTATCTATATAGGAGAGAACAGAGAGAAACCTAAATATAAAAACTGCTACTGTAGACGAACGCTTCAACCTAGAAGAACAAAATTTGGTGAGCCAAGTGGGATTTGTGTACTGATCATTACCACCAAGTATCATCAAGATTGGGTGAAAAAATATTTGCTGCTATTTTGGAAACTCGTTATTTCTTAGAAGCTTGGCAACCCATCAGAATGAAAGTGCTTCCACAGTCTGTGCCTAGGGCTACTTAAAGAGGACACAAACCATAGAGACAAAACTGAGAACTCCTTTATTTTGTCAAGTTTCAAAGAGCTACTACAATCCATGTTGGATTTAGAGTTCCAAATTCATCTATCTTATAGGAGAGAACAGAGAGAAACCTAAATATAAAAATTGCTACTGTAGACGAACGCTTCTACCTAGAAGAACAAAATTTGGTGAGCCAAGTGGGATTTGTGTACTGATCATTAGCAACAAGTATCATCAAGAATGGGTGAAAAAATATTTGCTGGTATTTCGAAACTCGTTATTTCTTAGAAGCTTGGCAAACCCTCTCAATGAAAGTGCTTTTCCACAGTCTGTGCCTAGGGCTAATTGAATAGGAAACAATCCATAGAGATAAAACTGAGAACTCCTTTATTTTGTCAAGTTTCAAAGAGCTACTACACACCATGTTGTATTTAGAGTTCCAAATTCATCTATCTATACAGGAGAGAACAGAGTGAAACCTAAATATAAAAACTGCTACTGTAGACGAACGCTTCAACATAGAAGAACAAAATATGGTGAGCCAAGTGGGACTTGTGTATTGATCATTACCACCAAGTATCATCAAAATTGGGTGAAAAAATATTTGCTGGTATTTCGGGAAACTCGTAATTTCTTAGACGCTTGGCAAACTCTCTCAATGAAAGTGCTTTTCCACAGTCTGTGCCTAGGGCTACTTGAAGAGGAAACAAACCCTAGAGACAAAATGAGAACTCCTTTATTTTGTCAAGTTTCAAAGAGCTTACTACAAACCATGCTGGATTTAGAGTTCCAAATTCATATATCTATATAGGAGAGAACAGAGGGAAACCTAAATATAAAAACTTCTACTGTAGGCGAACGCTTCAGCCTAGAAGAACACAATTTGGTGAGCCAAGTGGGATTTGTGTACTGATCATTAGCAACCAGTATCATCAAGATTGGGTGAAAAAATATTTGCTGGGATTTCGGAAACTCGTTATTTCTTAGAAGCTTGGCAACCCCTCTCAATGAAAGAGCTTTTTCGACAGTCTGTGCCTAGGGCTACTTGAAGAGGAAACAAACCATAGAGACAAAACTGAGAACTCCTTTATTTTGTCAAGTTTCAAAGAGCTACTACAATCCATGTTGGATTTAGAGTTCCAAATTCATCTATCTATATAGGAGAGAACAGAGAGAAAACCTAAATATTAAAAATTGCTACTGTAGACGAACGCTTCTACCTAGAAGAACAAAATTTGGTGAGCCAAGTGGGATTTGTGTACTGATCATTAGCAACAAGTATCATCAAGAATGGGTGAAAAAATATTTGCTGGTATTTCGGAAACTCGTTATTATTAGAAGCTTGGCAAACCCTCTCAATGAAAGTGCTTTCCACAGTCTGTGCCTAGGGCTACTTGAAGAGGAAACAAACCATAGAGACAAAAAGGAGATCTCCGTTATTTTGTCAAGTTTCAAAGAGCTACTACAATCCATGTTGGATTTAGAGTTCCAAATTCATCTATCTATATAGGAGAGAACAGGAGAAACCTAAATAGAAAACTGCTACTGTAGACGAACGCCTTCAGCCTAGAAGAACAAAATATGGTGAACCAAGAGGGATTTGTGTACCTGATCATTACCACCAATATCATCAAGATTGGGTGAAAAATATTTGCTGGTATTTGGAAACTCGTTATTTCTTAGAAGCTTGGCAACCCATCTCAATGAAAGTGCTTCCACAGTCTGTGCCTAGGGCTACTTGAAGAGGAAACAAACCATAGAGACAAAACTGAGAACTCCTTTATTTTGTCAAGTTTCAAAGAGCTACTACAATCCATGTTGGATTTAGAGTTCCAAAATCATCTATCTATATAGGAGAGAAGAGAGAGAAACCTACATATAAAACCTGCTACTGTAGACGAACGCTTCAACCTAGAAGAATAAAATTTGGTGAGCCAAGTGATATTGTGTACTGATCATTAGCAACAAGTATCATCAAGATTGGGTGAAAAAATATTTGCTGATATTTCGGAAACTCGTTATTTCTTAGAAGCTTGGCAACCCCTCTCAACGAAAGTGCTTTCCACAGTCTGTGCCTATGGCTAATTGAAGAGGAAACAAACCTTAGAGACAAAACTGAGAACTCCTTTATTTGTCAAGTTTCAAAGAGCTACTTAAAACCATGTTGGATTTTAGAGTTCCAGATTTATATATCTATATAGGAGAGAACAGAGGGAAACCTAAATATAAAAACTGCTACTGTAGCGAACGCTTCAACCTAGAAGAACAAAATTTGGTGAGCCAAGTGGGATTTGTGTACTGATCATTAGCAACAAGTATCATCAAGATTGGGTGAAAAAATATTTGCTGGTATTTCGGAAAATCGTTAATTCTTAGTAGCTTGGCAACCCCTCTCAATGAAAGTGCTTTTCCACAGTCTGTGCCTATGGCTACATGAAGAGGAAACAAACCAAAGAGACAAAACTCAGAACTCCTTTATTTTGTCAAGTTTCAAAGAGCTACTACAGGTCATGTTGGATTTAGAGTTCCCAATTCATCTATCTATATATGAGACAACAGAGTGAAACCTAAATATAAAAACGGCTACTGTAGACGAACGCTTCAACCTAGAAGAACAAAATTTGGTGAGCCAAGTGGGTACTATGTACTGATCATTACCATCAAGTATCATCAAGATTGGGTGAAAAAATATTTGCTGATATTTCGGAAACTCGTTATTTCTTAGAAGCTTGGCAACCCCTCTCAAATGAAAGTGGTTTTCCACAGTCTGTGCCTAGGGCTACTTGAAGAGGAAACAAACCATAGAGACAAAACTGAGAACTCCTTTATTTTGTCAAGTTTCAAAGAGCTACTACCAACCATATTGGATTTAGAGTTCCAAATTCATCTGTCTATATAGGAGAGAACAGAGTGAAACCTAAATATAAAACTGCTACTGTAGACGAACGCTTAAACCTAGAAGAACAAAATTTGTTGAGCCAAGTGGGATTTGTGTACTTGTCATTACCACCACGTACCATCAAGATTGGGTGAAAAAATATTTTCTGTTATTTCGGAAAATCGTAATTTCTTGGAAGCTTTGCAATGCCTTTCAATGAAAGTGCTTTTCCACAGTCTCTGCTTAAGGCTTCTTGAAGAGGAAACAAACCATAGAGAAAATACTGAGAACTTCCTTATTTTGTCAAGTTTCAAAGAGCTACTACAAACCATGTTGGATTTGGAGTTCCAAATTTATCTATCTATATAGGAGAGAACAGAGGGAAACCTAAATATAAAAATTGCTACTGTAGACCAACGCTTCAACCGAGAAGAACCAAATTTGGTGAGCCAAGTGGGATTTGTGTACTTGTCCTTACCACCAAGTATCATCAAGATTGGGTGAAAAAAATATTTGCTGGTATTTCGGAAACTCGTTATTTCTTAGAAGCTTGGCAACCATTCTCAATGAAAGTGCTTTTCCACAGTCTGCGCCTAGGGCTACTTGAAGAGGAAACAAACCATAGAGACAAAACTCAGAACTCCTTTATTTTTTCAAGTTTCAAAGAGCTACTACAAACCATGTTGGATTTAGAGTTCCAAATTCATCTATCTATATATGAGACAACAGAGTGAAACCTAAATATAAAAACGGCTACTGCAGACGAACGCTTCAACCTAGAAGAACAAAATTTGGTGAGCCAAGTGGGTACTGTGTACTGATCATTACTACCAAGTATCATCAAGATTGGTGAAAAAATATTTGCTGATATTTCGGAAACTCGTTATTTCTTAGAAGCTTGGCAACCCCTTCCAATGAAAGTGGTTTTCCACAGTCTGTGCCTAGGGCTACTTGAAGAGGAAACAAACCATAGAGACAAAACTCAGAACTCTTTATTTTGTCAAGTTTCAAAGAGCTACTACAAACCATGTTCGATTTAGAGTTCCAAATTCATCTATCTATATATGAGAGAACAGAGTGAAACCTAAATATAAAAACTGCTACTGTAGACGAACGCTTCAACCTAGAAGAACAAAATTTGGTGAGCCCAGTGGGATCTGTGTACTGATCGTTACCACCAAGTATCATCAAGATTGGGTGAAAAAATATTTGCTGGTATTTTGGAAACTCGTTATTTCTTAGAAGCTTGGAAACCCCTCTCAATGAAAGTGCTTTTCCACTGTCTGTGCCTAGGGCTACTTGAAGAGGAAACAAACCATAGAGACAAAACTGAGAACTCCTTCATTTTGTCAAGTTTCAAAGAGCTACTACAAACCATGTTGGATTTAGAGTTCCAAATTCATCTATCTATACAGGAGAGAACAGAGCGAAACCTAAATATAAAAACTGCTACTGTACACGAACGCTTCAACCTAGAAGAACAAAATTTGGTAAGCCAAGTGGGACTTGTGTACTGATCATTACAATCAATTATCATCAAAATTGGGTGAAAAAATATTTGCTGGTATTTCGGAAACTCGTAATTTCTTAGATGCTTGGCAACCCCTCTCAATGAAAGTGCTTTTCCACAGTCTGTGCCTAGGACTACTTGAAGAGGAAACAAAGCATAGGGACAAAACTGAGATCTCCTTTATTTTGTTAAGTTTCAAAGAGCTACTACAATCCATGTTGGATTTAGAGTTCCAAATTCATCTATCTATATAGGAGAGAACAGAGAGAAACCTAAATATAAAAACTGCTACTGTAGACGAACGCTTCAACCTAGAAGAACAAAATTTGGGCAGCCAAGTGGGATTTGTGTACTGATCATTACCACCAAGTGTCATCAAGATTGGGTGAAAAAATATTTGCTGGTATTTCGGAAACTTGTAATTTCTTAGAAGCTTGGCAAACTCTCTCAATGAGAGTGCTTTTCCACAGTCTGTGCCTAGGGCTACTTGAAGAGGAAACAAACCATAGAGACAAAAATGAGAACTCCTTTATTTTGTCAAGTTTCAAAGAGCTACTACAAACCATGCTGGATTTAGAGTTCCAAATTCATATATCTATATAGGAGAGAACAGAGGGAAACCTAAATATAAAAACTTCTACTGTAGGCGAACGCTTCAGCCTAGAAGAACACAATTTGGTGAGCCAAGTGGGATTTGTGTACTGATCATTAGCAACCAGTATCATCAAGATTGGGTGAAAAAATATTTGCTGGTATTTCGGAAACTCGTTATTTCTTAGAAGCTTGGCATAACCTCTCAATGAAAGCAGTTTTCCACAGTCTGTGCCTAGGGTAACTTGAAGAGGAAAAAAACCATAGGGACAAAACTCAGAACTCCTTTATTTTGTCAAGTTTCAAAGAGCTACTAAAAACCATGTTGGATTTAGAGTTCCAAATTCATCTATCTATATATGAGAGAACAGAGTGAAACCTAAATATAAAAACTGCTATTGTAGACGAACGCTTCAACCTAGAAGAACAAAATTTTGTGAGCCAAGTGTGATCTGTGTACTGATCATTATCAACAAGTATCATCAAGATTGCGTGAAAAAATATTTGCTAGTATTTCGGAAACTCGTTATTTCTTAGAAGCTTGGCAACCCCTCTCAATGAAAGTGCTTTTCGACAGTCTGTGCCTAGGGCTACTTGAAGAGGAAACAAACCATAGAGACAAAACTGAGAACTCTTTATTTTGTCAAGTTTCAAAGAGCTACTACAATCCATGTTGGATTTAGAGTTCCAAATTCATCTATCTATATAGGAGAGAACAGAGAGAAACCTAAATATAAAAATTGCTACTGTAGACGAACGCTTCTACCTAGAAGAACAAAATTTGGTGAGCCAAGTGGGATTTGTGTACTGATCATTAGCAACAAGTATCATCAAGAATGGGTGAAAAAATATTTGCTGGTATTTCGGAAACTCGTTATTTATTAGAAGCTTGGCAAACCCTCTCAATGAAAGTGCCTTTTCACAGTCTGTGCCTAGGGCTAATTGAATAGAAAACAATCCATAGAGATAAAACTGAGAACTCCTTTATTTTGTCAAGTTTCAAAGAGCTACTACACACCATGTTGGATTTAGAGTTCCAAATTCATCTATCTATACAGGAGAGAACAGAGTGAAACCTAAATATAAAAACTGCTACTGTAGACGAACGCTTCAACCTAGAAGAACAAAATATGGTGAGCCAAGTGGGACATGTGTACTGATCATTACCACCAAGTATCATCAAAATTGGGTGAAAAAATATTTGCTGGTATTTCGGAAACTCGTAATTTCTTAGAAGCTTGGCAAACCCTCTCAATGAAAGTGCTTTTCCACAGTCTGTGCCTAGGGCTACTTGAAGAGGAAACAAACCATAGAGACTAAAAGGAGAACTCCCTTATTTTGTCAAGTTTCAAAGAGCTACTACAATCCATGTTGGATTTAGAGTTCCAAATTCATCTATCTATATAGGAGAGAACAGAGAGAAACCTAAATATAAAAACTGCTACTGTAGACGAACGCTTCAACCTAGAAGAACAAAATATGGTGAACCAAGTGGGATTTGTGTACTGATCATTACCACCAATATCATCAAGATTGGGTGAAAAATATTTGCTGGTATTTTGGAAACTCGTTATTTCTTAGAAGCTTGGCAACCCATCTCAATGAAAGTGCTTCCACAGTCTGTGCCTAGGGCTACTTGAAGAGGAAACAAACCATAGAGACAAAACTGAGAACTCCTATATTTGGTCAAGTTTCAAAGAGCTACTACAATCCATGTTGGATTTAGAGTTCCAAAATCATCTATCTATATAGGAGAGAAGAGAGAGAAACCTACATATAAAACCTGCTACTGTAGACGAACGCTTCAACCTAGAAGAATAAAATTTGGTGAGCCAAGTGATATTGTGTACTGATCATTAGCAACAAGTATCATCAAGATTGGGTGAAAAAATATTTGCTAGTATTTCGGAAACTCATTATTTCTTAGAAGCTTGGCAACCCCTCTCAACGAAAGTGCTTTTCCACAGTCTGTGCCTATGGCTAATTGAAGAGGAAACAAACCTTAGAGACAAAACTGAGAACTCCTTTATTTTGTCAAGTTTCAAAGAGCTACTAAAAACCATGTTGGATTTAGAGTTCCAGATTCATATACCTATATAGGAGAGAACAGAGGGAAACCTAAATATAAAAACTGCTACTGTAGGCGAACGCTTCAACCTAGAAGAACAAAATTTGGTGAGCCAAGTGGGATTTGTGTACTGATCATTAGCAACAAGTATCATCAAGATTGGGTGAAAAATATTTGCTGGTAGTTCGGAAAATCGTTAATTCTTAGAAGCTTGGCAACCCCTCTCAATAAAAGTGCTTTTCCACAGTCTGTGCCTAGGGCTACATGAAGAGGAAACAAACCAAAGAGACAAAACTCAGAACTCCTTTATTTTGTCAAGTTTCAAAGAGCTACTACAAGTCATGTTGGATTTAGAGTTCCCAATTCATCTATCTATATATGAGACAACAGAGTGAAACATAAATATAAAAACGGCTACTGTAGACGAACGCTTCAACCTAGAAGAATAACAAAACTTGGTGAGCCAAGTGGGAAATGTGTACTGATCATCAGCACCAAGTATCATCAAGATTGGGTGAAAAAATATTTGCTGGTATTTCGGAAACTCGTTATTTCTTAGAAGCTTGGCATCCCCTCTCAATGAAAGTGCTTTTACACAGTCTGTACCTAGGGCTACTTGAAGAGGAAACAAACCATAGAGACAAAACTGAGAACTCCTTTATTTTGTCAATTTTCAAAGAGCTACTACAAACCATGTTGGATTTAGAGTTCCAAATTCATCTATCTATATATGAGAGAACAGAGTGAAACCTAAATATAAAAACTGCTACTGTAGACGAAGGCTTCAAGCTAGAAGAACAAAATTTGGTGAGCCAAGTGGGAATTGTGTACTGATCATTACCACCAAGTATCATCAAGATTGGGTGAAATAATATTTGCTGGTATTTCGGAAACTCGTTATTTCGTAGAAGCTTGGCAACCCCTCTCAATGAAAGTGCTTTTCCACAGTCTGTGCCTAGGGCTACTTGAGGAGGAAACAAACCATAGAGACAAAACTGAGAAATCCTTTATTTTGTCAAGTTTCAAAGAGCTACTACACACCATGTTTTATTTAGAGTTTTAAATTCATCTATCTATATAGGAGAGAACAGAGGGAAACCTAAATATAGAAACTGCTAATGTAGACGATCGCTTCAAACTAGAAGAACAAAATTTGGTGAGCAAAGTGGGATTTGTGTACTGATCATTACCACTAAGTATCATCAAGATTGGGTGAAAAAATATTTGCTGGTATTTCGGAAACGCGTTATTTCTTAGAAGCTTGGCAACCCATCTCAATGAAAGTGCTTTTCCACAGTGTGTGCCTAGGGCTACTTGAAGAGGAAACAAACCATAGAGACAAAACTGAGAACTCCTTTATTTTGTCAAGTTTCAAAGAGCTACTACAAACCATGTTTTATTTAGAGTTCCAAATTCATCTATCTATATAGGAGAGAACAGAGGGAAACCTAAATATAAAAACTGCTACTGTAGACGAACGCTTCAACCTAGAATAACAAAATTTGGTGAGCCAAGTGGGAGATGTGTACTGATCATTAGCACCAAGTATCATCAAGATTGGGTGAAAAAATATTTGCTGGTATTTCGGAAACTCGTTATTTCTTAGAAACTTGGCAACCCCTCTCAATGAAAGCGCTTTTCCACAGTCTGTGCCTAGGGCTACTTGAAGAGGAAACAAACCATAGAGACAAAACGGAGAACTCCTTTATTTTGTCAAGTTTCAAAGAGCTACTACAAACCATGTTTTATTTAGAGTTCCAAATTCATCTATCTATATAGGAGAGAACTAAGGGAAACCTAAATATAAAAAATGCTACTGTAGACGAACGCTTCAACCTAGAAGAACAAAATATGGTGAGCCAAGTGGGACTTGTGTCCTGATCATTAGCAACAAGTATCATCAAGATTGGGTGAAAAAATATTTGCTGGTATTTCCGAAACTCGTTATTTCTTAGAAGCTTGGCAACCCCTCTCAATGAAAGTGCTTTTCCACAGTCTGTGCCTAGGGCTACTTGAAGAGGAAACAAACCATAGAGACAAAACTGAGAACTCCTTTATTTTGTCAAGTTTCAAAGAGCTACTACAAACCATGTTGGATTTAGAGTTCCAAATTCATCTATCTATATAGGAGAGAACAGAGGGAAACCTAAATATAAAAACTGCTACTGTAGACGAACGCTTCAACCTAGAATAACAAAACTTGGTGAGCCAAGTGGGAAATGTGTACTGATCATTAGCCACCAAGTATCATCAAGATTGGGTGAAAAAATATTTGCTGGTATTTCGGAAACTCGTTATTTCTTA